>NC_134837.1:113097235-113153416 GCF_004210375.1 Tachypleus tridentatus
CAACAACTAAGGATCAGTTAGAATCTGGTAGATTGAGATATGAAGCACAAAATAAACAACAGCACAGTATCAGTTAGAACTTGGTAGATGTAGATATGTAATACAGGATGAACACCAACTAAAAAATTAGTTTAACCTGGTTGATGTACAGGATCAACAACAGCTCAGGATCAGTTAGAACCTGGTAGATTGAGATATGTAGCACAGGATAAATAACAGCCAAGAATCAGTGAGAACCTGGTAGATTAAGAGATGTATTGCAGAATGAACAACAGCTAAGAATGAGTTAGAACCTCATAGATTGAGGTAAAACGTAGAGAATGAACAACAACTAATCTAGTGTACATTATTTGCGTTGTCATTATTAATGTGTGACGGTAACCTGAAAACATTACTATGATGTTAAAACTATTGAAACCAGATTATACATGGTGTACAGCATGTACAACAACTAAGGATCAGTTAGAACCTGGTAGATTGAGATATGAAGCACAAAATAAACAACAGCTAAGTATCAGTTAGAACCTGGTAGATGTAGATAAGTAGTACAGGATCAACAACAGCTCAGAATCAGTTAGAACCTGGTAGATTGAGATATGTAATACTAAATAAACAACAACTAAGGATCAGTTAGAACCTGACAGGTTGAGATATGTACCACAGGATGAACAACAGCTAAGAATCAGTTACAAACTGGTAGATTGATATTTGAAGTTCAGGACAAACAACTGCTAAGGATCAGTTAAAGAAACCTTGTAAGTGAGATATGTAATACAGGATGAACAACAGCTAAAATCAGTTAGAACCTGGTAGATTGAGATATGTATTACAGAATGAACAACTAAGATATCACTTAGAATCTGATAGATGTAGACATGTGGTACAGAGATGAACAGCAACTAAGGCTCAGTTAGAACCTGGTAGATGTAGATACATGGTACAGGATGAACAACAGCTAAAAATCAGTTAGAACCTGGTAGATTGAGATATGTAGTACAGGATGAACAACAACTAATGATCAGTTAGAACCTGGTAGATGTAGATACGTGGTACAGGATGAACAACAACTAAGGATCAGTTAGAACCTGGTAGATTGAGATATTTAGTACAGAATGAACAAGAACTAAGGATCAGTTAGAACCTGGTAGATAAGAGATATTCAGCACAAGATAAACAGCAACTAAGGATCAGTTAGAACCTGGTAAATGTAGCTGTGTCGCATAGGATGAACAACAGTTAAGGATCAGTTAGAACTTGGTGGATTGAGATATGTAATACAGGATGAGCACCAACTAAAGATCAGTTAGAACCTCATAGATTGAAATATATAGTAAAGGATGAACAACAACTAAGGATAAGTTAGATCGCTGATCTTCGACTCTGTTCGAGGTGTTCTGAGGCCACTGCGGGTAGTCGGGCACCAGGTGATCGCTATGCCGACACGATCCTCTAGGGACGTCGAATCGAAGGACCCGCCGCCAACCGCCCGGGCACTTTTTGCAACGGCTACGTCTACACTTCCAGCACACTACTTGCCTCTCTTATGAATATATAAGCACCTATACACGCATCTAAGAAATACAACACCAGCAACCTTTTTTCCAATTTACTAATTTTGTACAAATGTAAGTAAATATGAATCTACAGGTGCATAAAAGAAATTCAACACCCTTCAGCACATCTAACAATTTATTAAAATCGCTGGAATACACGAAAAAAAGCACATATGTGTGTACAACTACAAAATCAACACCTACAAGCACATGAACAAAATAAGCACCTGCATGTTCCTCTGCGAATTTCTGGATCTGCACGAGAATTGATAAAATAATCTATACGCACAACTACAAAATAAACACTAGCAATGGCATGTGTGAAAATAAGCACCTGTTCCCGTGTTTACAAATTATGCACTTGCACGTGCTTCTACGAAGGTAAGTTCGTGTGCGTGCATTAACCAATTTGCACATTTGTGTGCAAATGTGCTAGAATAAACATTTAAACGTCCATGTACCAACTTACACAAACAAACACCTGGGCAAACAACTATAAAATAATCTGTGAGAACAAGTACCAATTTATACACCTGCACGCATATACAAATAAAGCACCTTAGGAGATACTACAAAATGAACATTTGCATATGCATTACCAATTTATGCACCAGAAATAGCATATACTAAAATAAACACATGGGCGAGTTATGAAAGGAGATATCAAAAGAAATATGTATATATGTCATATTGAAAGAAATAATGGTGTCTGTAACTGTTTGTTAACAACAGCTTAGCATTCTTATGTTAGTTTCTGTTAAACTATGTTGAAGCATACTAAATAACCCTATCCCTCTGTTAACAGGATTAAAAATTATACATTTCTATATTAGTTCCTGTTGAACAAGTCAGAAATTGTGTTATCATCAAGATTAAAAGTGATGTAACATTAACAGTTGCCTGTTGAAAAGTCTAGGAATATGTTAAACAGTTTCTTTCAAGGTTAAACATTGGTTCATGTTATACAATCTTGGAGTTAAACAGCTGATACCAAAACTAAACGTTAGTTATTTTCAACAAATTTCAGACATAGTAAACAGCTGGTTCAGAACCTAAACAAACATGAGACACACAGTTGCCACCACTTCTAAGTATTGCTTCCTGTTGAACACAAGTAACACATATTAAAAGCTGTTACCAAGATTTGTTAATTTCTTCTGTACTCTTTGTGTTGAATTTCTTTAAACAGAGAATGAGATCGTCATTGAATGGTTTGTAAAAGATGATCTCATTTTGTTTTTTCTCAGTCTCTTAAATATACAGATCTTTTTTAGACATCATTACTGGCATTTCCAGATCGACATTTGCTGCTAACGTACGTTACTAATGCACTCTGAACTCTTTCTATTTACATTTTAATTCTTTCTATCCTTCTTGGTACAAACACTACCTTTAAGGGTCAGCTCCTACATTTGAGATGTCTATACTCTGACATTACAAACGACATTACTCGTTATTTCTAGACATCAGAATTATCTCAACAACACCAATAAAAAGGCTAAACTTGCCACATTCTTTATTGCAAGCTGTCTCTGGTCTAAGGATAAACCACATAGTGACAGAGATCCTTTAGTCTTTACATACCTTCCTTCAACTTGACAGAGTAGTAGAACTCTCCAATGCAACATTACCTTACTGACAAGAGAAAACACATCTCTCAACACTTTTATTACTCTACTTTCAGTTTCTTTCAAATGTAAAAGGAATTTCAAAGACTGTCCAGTACATTCCAAATTACGGACAGAATCAATCACCTTCACTTGTACAAACTGACAGAACTGGTCTGTGTTGACAAGCTATTTGTCTTGCATGTGATTATATCACTAACTTATCACATCTCTCCAGTTCTACCTTTCATGTAAAGGCCAATTTAAAACCGACTGCATTACTTTTTTATTTGCTTTACTGGACGTAAACATCTCTGACTTGTATGCAATGACACCCTAAAACCCTCAGATCCCAAACACCTCAACTTTCCAAATCACAATGGCATTGGTGACATGAGTGTACTGGTATTATGACATGATCCCCACAAAAAAGTATCATTGCAAAATCCAAGAACATAAACTTATATTTAACTAAATTTTTGCACCACATGGAAGTAATAAATGTTTTTTAAAGTGATTATTATCTTCCTTGTATTTCACTTTTCCACTCCTGTTACCATGACATCATATACATATATTCCCTGATCAATATTCTTTTTATTATAAAATTATTTTTTTACTTGTGGAAAAATGTTATTTACAGAGTTGTGAGAGCGTCATACAGTTTTTTATATATTTTTTCGTTTGTGTATGTTATAAATGAAACTAGTAATAAACTGTCAATGACATGTATAATAGTTTTTATTTTCTTTATACAAACAGACAAAGAAAGATAAAAACTCTTGCAGATCAATTAAAAGCACAAAAAATGTTTGTTCTGAGATTTTTTTTCATATAATTTATGAACAAACTTATATAAATTAGTGACAGGTTATGAAGACTGTGGAATTAGTGTATCCAGTGTAGTTAAACTGAATGAACAATTATCAGTGTTAGATTTTACTTCTTACAGTATAGTCACCCTGGATGTAATAATGTCTCCACTAATAAAGAATATGAAATTGAAAAGTCCCCTTATTCATATAATGCTAATCATAGTACAATATATATGCACCACTTACATATTAGATTTGTTTCTTTTACATAACTTCTGTTTGTGTATGTATGTGGTTTATTAAGAAATTCCCAACTTTTAGTAATATGTGCACTGTTGCAACAAGGAAAATATATAGAGGATAATGTAATTTAAAATAATGTATTCACCACTAATTGATTCATTGTTATTGTGATATAATGCAGTTTGCAACTTAATTATTCATATATGTTTATGTGAAATTTAGTAGTAGAGTAACATTTATAAAAATAATTTATATGATCCCAGTGAATTAACATGCAAAGTCCATCCAATTTATAAGATTGAGATTGGAAAAGGTCAGCAAAGTACAGTGATGTGTTTTTAAACTATTTTGATACACCAATTGCTTCCACAAATTCCAAATAAACTTTATCATAAACCTAATTTTGTTGGTGAACAATAAAATATTAGATATAACTGCATGTGTGTGAAAGTCAGCACCTGTGTGTGTAATCTTATAGAAGAAAGTACATTTGTTTTTATTCATGACATTTACTTTTCTTGTAACGTTTACAAATACATTTGGGAACACAAACTCATCCACATAAGAAAAAGCCTCGAATTAAGACAAGTAATAATTTTGTTTTAAAATTTCTCTGATCATCTTTTCTGGTAAAATTAAAAGCATGGTCATTTCTACACATAACAAAAAAAAAAAAAAATTGTTTCCATAAAACTAAAATTCAGAGATTATACAATTAATCTGAGAGTTACCAATGGGGGTCATCAAATCCATTAGTCACAAAAAGTTGGGTACACTATAAACCAAACACCTGAGTAAACTGAGGGTTCAGTACATTATAAACAAAAATTTAGAGTATAAAGAGGGTTGGGTGCATTTTACTGAGACAATTCTGAATAATTACTTCAAGAAATGTTGCAATAACCATAGCAGATATAAAGAGCAGTTGAAAGGCATGTAAATGAAGGACATTTATGACTTGTTTGGCGTCATAGGAACAATAATGCTACCAAAAATGGTCACATTTAGAAAGGTTATTTAACACCCTTTTCTACACAAAATTTTGACATTGGAAAACAAAGGAATACATGTACAGATCAACTTGGAACGTCAAAACCATCCAAAAGAGACATGAAAGAAGTCATACCCCTCAGCCATGGTACAGAACGTGCAATATCTTGCAACAGATGAGAAAACATCAACATGGATGTCAGTCAGTAACAAAATGCATTTTCATCATCATGTAACATAATAAAGAGTATGCCCATCTCAAAAATGCCAGAAGTCACATTTGAAAAGGTACCACTATTTTATTTTATTACAAACAACCTCAATTATTACCTGTTGCAAAACTCAACGGTAATATCAATGACACTTAATACTAATAATTAACACCAGAAAACACTCAATGTTAATCAATAATTAGACATAACACCACACAACAGTAATTAATAATGACTAAATTATACTCATTAAATCAAAATGTTCGTGTAAAACGACGCCATGGATCCACTTGAAATAAAGAATCAAGTTTGCCAAATCTGAATAATGAATATACTCGTATAGTTCAGAGTTGTTAGCCAAAATTAATGTGTAATCCGAAGGTCGCGTATTCGAATTCCCGTCACACCATAATGCTCGCCCTTTCAGCCATGGGAAAATTATAATGTGATGGTCAATCCCACTATCCATTGGTAAAAGAGTTGCCCAAGAGATGGCAGTGGGTGGTGATGACTAGCTGCCTTCCCTCTCGTCTAACACTGCTAAATTAGGAACGTCTTGCGAAAATAGGCCTCGAGTAGTTTTCTCGAAATTCAAAACAAATTATATTGATTTAATTTTGGTTTTAGTTGCTGTATAAGTAAAGCTTCTTTGAATTTGCGTTTTTGTATTTGGTTCCCTTCTTAATATCTTGTTTTCTGTGGTTATGTTGTTTTAATTTCATTTGCAGTGTTCAAAAACGTGTGAAGATGTTTTCTGTTTTGTTTTTTTGTAGGTTCATTGAATCTAGTTTCCATTTTTCTTCTTGTTTCTGTAGTTTTGAAGTCGTGGCAGTTATTGCATTGTATTTTATAAATTATGTTGGTGTTGTGTTTTTACATAGTATGGACTTCAGTTTTGTACATGGTTATTGAATAGATTTGGTGTTTCCTGGAATGTTGTGTTTTGTTATGTCTTTTTCCAAATGTTGGTTATTTTTTCGCCGATGTCGGGAACATATGGTATGCAGCAGTATATGATTTTGTAGTTTGTTGTATCTTGGGATTTATTGTTTGTTCTTGGTCTATGTGTGTGCCTATTCTCAGATAGGAGACACAACAACATGTAAGGATATTTTAGAGTACGAACAAGTTTGTATAACTGCAGAGCTGAGTAGCCAGACACCATAGAATGTAAGGATGTAGTTTTGTAAGGACACTTTTTGATAACTGTTCAGCTGTCTAACGAGATACAACAGTATATAAGAAAGATGTAGTGTAACAACAAGTTTGTACAACTGTAGAGCTGAGTGACTAGACACAAGAACATGTAAGGATGTTGTAGAGTAATAACAAGTTCGTATAACTATATATCTGAGTGAATAGACACAACAACTGTACCCCGGAGTTACTAGACATAACAATATGTAAGGATTTTTAAGAGTACCAGAAAGTTTGAATATCTGTAGATCTGAGTAACTAGACACGTCATAATGTAGGGATGTTGTAGAGAGATAACACATTTGTATAACTAAAGAGCAGAGTGACCAGACATAATAGAATGTAAGGATGTAGATTTATTAGAAAAAGTTTAGATAACTGTGCAACTGACTGACTAGATACAACAGTATGGAAGGAAGTTTTAGTTTAACAACTAGTTTGGATAACTGTACAGCTTAGTGTGTTGACAAAATGGGAAGCAAGGATGTTGTATTATAAGAACAAGTATTGATAACTTTAGAGTTGAGTGACTAGACACAACAACATGTTAGGATGTTGTTCAGTAAGAACAAGTTTGGATAACTGTAAAGTTGAGTGATTAAACACAATACGTGTGGATTTGAATAAGAACTTTTTATAATTGTAGAATTAGACACAACAGTAAGATACAAATTTATAGAGTAACAACAAGTTTGGATAATTGTACAGCTTATTGATCAGAAACAACAGAATGTAATAATCTTATAATGGAAGAACAGGTTTCGATAGGTGTACAGCTATTGTACAGGTGATTGACTAGTCACAACAGTATGTAAGTATGTTGTAGTGTAAGAAATTTGGATAACTGTACATCTCAGTGACCAGACTCAACATAATGTAGGTGTTTTGAAGCGTGCCTACAAGGTTGGATAACTGTAGTTCTGAGTGAGTAGAAAGAACAACATGTAATGATATTGTAGAGTAATAACAACTTTGTATAACTGTAGACCTGAGTTACTTGATACAATAGCATGTAAGGAAGTTGCAGAGTAACATCATCTTTGGGTAAATGTAGAGCTTAATGAATACATACAACAGCAAATAAGAATATTGTTGTATAAGAACAAGTTTGAATAACAATAGAGATGAGTAACTACACACAACAATATGTTAGGATGTTGTAAAGCTACAACAAATTTGAATAACTGTAGGGTTGAATGGCTAGACACAACATTATCTAAGGATTTTGAAGAGTAACAACAAGTTTGGGTAGCTTTGGATCTCGGAAACTAGACATAATATGTAATATTGTTGTAGTGTATGAACATGCCTGGTGAATTGTACAGCTGAGCAAATAGACACAACATATAAATGTTGTAGAGTAAGAACAAATTTTGATACCTTTACAGCAGAGTGACAAGACACAGTAGTATTTGATTATTTGTACAAAAACTAAAACATTTGGATAACTGTACAGCTGAATGAATAGACACAAAAAGATGTAAGTATGTTGTAGAGTATGAACATGTTTGGATAACTGAGGAGAGAAGTGATGAGACACAATAGAATGTAATGATGTTGTTCTGTAAGAAAAAATGGGGATAAATATACAATGACTGACTAGATACAATAGTATATAAGGATGTTGTAGTGTAACAACAAGATTGTATGACTGTACTACTCAGTGAGTAAACACAACAACATATAAGGATGTTGTAGAGTAAGAACAAGTTTCTATAACTGCAGACCTGACTTACTAGACACAATAATATGTAAGGATATTGTACAGTAACAATAAGTTTGGAAAAAGTGTTGCGACTGCTCCTTGACTAAAAATAATAATATATTAGGATATTGTAAAGTAGGAACAAGTTTGTATAGCTGTACGTCCGAGTGATTAGAAACAACAACACGTAAGGATGTTGTAAAGTAACAACAAGTTTGTATAACTGTATTACTAACTGACAAGAAATAACAGTATTTAAGGATGTTGTAAAGTAACAACATTTGAACAAATGGAGAGTTGAATGACTAGAAACAATATTATGTGAGGATTTTAAAGAATAACAAGAAGTTTGGACAACTCCAGATCTGAGTCACTAGTTGTGGATTAAACAAAACTTGTGGGCTATTTGTAACTTTGAACAGATAGAATTATAATAAAAAAAAGTTTGGATAACTGTCCAGCTGAATAACAAGACACAAAAATATGTAAAGATATTGTAGTGTGAGAACACATCTGGATAGAATAGAATGTACTTTTATAAGAACAAGTTTGGATAACTGTGCAACTGACTGATTAAATACAACAGTATGGAAGGAAGTTTTAGTTTAACAACAAGTTTAGATAACTGTACAGCTGTATGACTGGACACAAAAGTATGCAAGAATGTTGTAGAGTAAGAACACATTTGTGTAATGGTGGAGAGGAGTGACCAGTTACAATATAATATAATGATGTTGTCTTCTAAGAAAAAATGTGATAAATGTACACCTCACTGACTAGATACAACAGTTTGTGTGGAAGTTATATTGTAACTATAAGTTTGTTTAACTGTACTACTGAGTGACTAGATACAACAGTTTGTAAGGAAGTTATATTGTAATTACAAGTTTGTTTAACTGTACTACTGAGTGACCAGATACAACAACATTTAATAATATTGTGGAGTAAGAACAAATTTGTACAACTATAGGCCTGAGTTACTTGACATAATAACATGCAAGGATGTTGTAGAGTAAGGACACGTTTAGATTTTGTAGATCTCTGTGACTAGACACAACAACATGTAAGGATGTCGTACAGTAAGAATAAGTTTATTTAACTGTATAGCTCAGGGTCACAAACTTTTTTCACAGGGGCCAGATTACTTGGGGAATGAGAAGAGCGGGCCACATGATAATTATGTTCAACACTCATAAGCTAGAACGAAAGCTCTCTGTAAAAGACTTAACACTAAGTTCAGGATACCACATTAACCACGTGGGAGTAGCATGCAATACACACATATAATAAAAAACAAACAGAAATAAAACCAACATTTTTATTTACCAAAAGGTTATCAAAGAAGGTCACATTAGCAAAAAACAATTGTCACATCGCACATAATGAGTACATATTTCAATTTCACTAAGCCGCAAAAGTTAGTGAGATTTATGAAATTGGCATTTAGCTTTCGAAATATCTTCAATATTCGGTTTTGAATTGCTGCACCCAATCATTAGAATTGCTTTCAAATGTTCATCAGTCAACCTTGATCGATGTACCAACTTCACATACTTCATTTTTGAAAATGCTTGTTCGCAGACATAAGTTATTCCGAACATTGATGGCATACCAAATGCGAACTGCTTCAGCTTTGGAAAATCATCTTCAGGTATGCGGCTGTAAAATGCAATAAGTTGTCCCTCTCTGTGTTTTGCTTTCAACAAGTCATTTCCTTGCAAATCGATGACCTCCAGCTGAAGTTCCACTGGCACGTCATCAATGATACAATCAAAAGGATTTTGAAAAGGAGAATGTCACTTTCGATTCTGACGATATTCGAAAATCTCTCTAAACTCACTTAAATGCATTTAAATGCTTATTTAAATCATCAATAATCTTTTTCTGAAACTTCAGGTTGACATCTTCTGTGATTCCAGCATGAAACTCATTGAAACACTGAAAATGAGAGAGGTTTTCTCCTTTCAAATGTGCTTCAAACAATGACAGCTTTCTCCGAAATCATTTAATGATTCTATAGAGAACACAGGCAAGGTTATTCTTCCCCTGAAATTTCAAGTTCAATTCATTCATGTGATGTCAACCAAAAATGAAAACTTTGACAACCAAATTGGATCCGACAGAAATGGATCGGCTGTGTATTTCTCGACAATAAATATATATATTTCTCTTCTCAGCTTATAAAAACGAGACAAGACTTTACCGCAGCTGAGCCACCTCACCGCCGTATGATAAGGCAAGTCACAGAAATCGAATCAATTTCTTCAAGAAACACCTTGAATTGGCGATGATTAAGTGCATGACTCCGTATGCAGAAATGACTGAAACCAGACCCTTCTTTACTCCAGCCATGTTTTTCCCTCCATCAACTGTTCACCTCTAAGCTGATTCCACTGAAAGTTTATAGTCTTGCAAAGTTTCATGCACTTCCATGAAAATATCCTCTCTAGTTGTTCTTTCGTGCATGCTGCAAACTGATGTCAACTCTTCCATGATCTGAAAGTCCAAATTAACTCCACGAATGAACACGAGAAGTTGTGACGTACTCGAAAGATCAGTAGACTCATCCTCTGCCAGAGAATACCATAGGGAGTTCCTAGCTTTTTTGGCGTATCTGTAATGCGATGTTTTCTCCAAATTCTTCTGCCCTCTATACAACTGAAGTTGCTGAAAGGCTAATACTTTCAAAGAAATTGGCTTTTTTAGGACACAGCTCATTTGCTGCTTCCATCACACTGTTTGATGAAGTTACCGTCAGTAAAAAGGTTTTCCTCGCTCTGCCATCCGTTTCAGTATTTTGTAACTTGTACGAGAGACAGATTCATTTTCAGCAAACTTTCTCGTGAAGAGATTCTTTTGAGATTCAAAAACACGTATCATGGATTCAAATTTCTCAGAACGGAACTTTCCTGAAAATTTCAAATATGTTGATAGATGTTTTGTTTCATAGTGACGCCGAAGACTATACTCTTTCAAAACGGCAACACTTTCGGTGCATGTCACACAAGTAGCTTTCTGGTTTTCTTGTTTCCACAAAGAAGTAGTTTCCTCCCCATTCTTCATGACACTCAGAGTCCATTTTTCTTATTTTAAAAGCAGTCATAACGATGGGTGAAAAAAAACAGGATCTGAAAATGAAAAGCACAGAGCAGTGTGAGAAAAGTGTTGTACTGGTCCAAGAACGCACAAACCAAATGTATTGAAACGTACGTTTCCCACGATACTTACCTAAGAACTAGTTACGAATAAGAGATATGAGCTTGCTGAAGCGGTTAACCCTCGGCTGCTGAATTTACAAGACGAGTCGATAGGACGAGGGTTAAGTTTGTTCATGTTTTCGAAATCCTAATGCTCTCATAGATACGTGCCTCGATATGAATAAACGGACAGCAAGGACGAAAGAATTTTCCTATTGGTTAAATATGTGCGTGACAGCCTAGTGTCTTTTTATCATAACGTCTTGTGTTTGCCAGCTTGAAGCGACAATCGGTGCGATTTATTTTGTTATGACAGTCGGACATTTGATGAAACGCCAAATTTTATTTCCAAGCGACTAGCTGCTAGCGGGCCAGACAACATGACCTCGAGAGCCGTAGTTTGGTGACCCTTGGTATAGCTTATTGATCAAACACATTAGTAGGTAAGGATGTTATAGTGACAGAACAAATTTAACTGTACAGCGTATTAACCAAACACAGTAGAATGTAAGGATAATGGTACAGCTGCGTGAATAGACACAACATCATATAAGAATGTTGTAGAGTAAGAACAATTTTGTACAACTGAAGTAGATGTCAGTTGTTTTTGAAAGTTTTTTTTTTTGTTTATGAAAAAGATTAAAGATAAGTAAGAGGCCTTTTTTTGTTCTTTAAAATCTATAGCTTGCTGTAGTTGTAATGACTAACACATCTATAAAAAGTATTTATTTCGTATAACACTGAGTATTATTTCAAATATAGCAGTGGCAGTGTTTTTTAGTGTAAGATACCAGCTTTATTATCATTCACAAGATTTACACATATGGTTTACTGTTGTTCTAGAAGTCTTTCATGTAAGCTCATCATATGACATGTGATGATTAGAGATATTCAAGACCTCTGTTTTGTTTTCTGCAAATTTAAAAAAAAATTTCTGTCAACATAAATTTTTGAAATGCAATCCCATTGTTGCTTGGCTAGTCTGAGGTACGATGAAAGCAAGAAATTTAAGTGTGTTACGTTAATGCTGTTTTATTATTTGATGTATTGTAATCTGTTACAGTTGTCATGAACTTGCAGAACAAATTCCGATGTTCTATATTCACAAATCCACCACTTAATGGCATCATGTGTCTGACCTCTTGTTGGTTCTTTGACATCAGTAACCAGGTCCTCACTACTTTACTCCAGGTGATTTAATATTGTTGGTTCTGTTTCTCTATTTGCATTTCAATTGCTTTTCATGACAAGTTGGCTCAATATTAGCAGCAAGGTTTCTTTGCATATCAATTGAAAACCAAACTAATACAGTAATGTACTGGAAACTTTTCTACAATGATATTTAAAACTAGATGTGTTTAAAACTGACAAGCTATAAACGAAAGCGATCAGAAGTTTTGTTTATCAGTAAAACTTGATTGTAGAATAACACTAGTAATTAAACAACAATGTTGAACAAGGCGTTAGAAGATGTTTGATATAGACGAGTTACACGGATTGTATACAGAGTTATAAATACCAAAGAAAATACACCTAGTTTACCTTATTTTATGCACATGTGTTAATATTTGAAATGATTTTGATTTATTTTAAATAGGTAGCTTAAAATACAAAGTATCAGCCTTTAATAAAATATAAAAAACTGTGTTTATTTGATTGTAATGAAAGCTATAAATAGATAGTCGTGTTCAACACCTCACGAGTATCGACACCTGGATTGTCATGAAACTGAACACTTACTACTGATCCACCAATAATGGGTGTGAAAGATGTCTTGTTTTTTTTCCTTTTTCACAGACAGTGGTTAAAATGATGTTCAACATAAAGCAGTGATTAGATAATTATCAATTAAATAACGTGTCTTAAAACATCGATAAATGAAGGTTTAATATCTCCTAATTAATGATATTTACGGTGTTTTGAGTTTGTTTTTTGACTCAACACAATAAATGCATATTTGTGTATGTTTTCAATCTATATTTATAATGACAAAATTCATGTTTGTTTGCACTCTTAACTTCTCAAAGTAGTCTACTGAGCCAATGCCAACCAAAATTTTTATGTCAACATTATGATATGACGGATTAGAACGCTTTATTGGTGCTTTCTTTCCTTAGTTTATTTCTTTCTTGTTTTTATTTATTCTGATAATGTAGTTTGTCATAAAGATTATTTTATAGAACATTTATGTATATATACACGTGTTTATATTGCAGAGCCTAAAGCTGATATAACAGCCGTTTGGATATTATTTTACTTCCATAAAAGAAGGTAATTAATTTGCCTTGCTCTAAGTAATAAAGTGACCCACAGTAGTTCAGGTGACGATGTGTAGAACTGGTGTACATTGTGGTATTCATTCTATTATCTCTCAAACTAGTTGTACTTAATACATTGGAGACGTGCTTGGCAAGAGATGGAATAGGTTGGGCGATGTGGGCTACCTGCCTCCACTCTAGCCTGTCTCTTCACATTTGGCGCAGATAGTATTGATGTGGCTTTTTGAGAAATCCAACGAGTAAAGTTTTGTTTAGGTTTTGTTTATTTGTCGTTAAGCACAAAGCTTAATAGGCTAATAATATAATAGTATAATACGCTATCCGTGCTTTGCCCACCACTTGTATCTAAACCCGGTTTCTGGCGTTGACAATTCACAGCCATATCTTTGTGCCACCAGGAGCCAAGAGAACTTTCAAGAGACACTGTGGTTTTAATAGAAAATCCATACCTCGCACCAGAAACACATAACTGACTTTTTTTCTCTAAATATTATTTTGTTTCTTTGTTTGGAAATTCTCATAAAGTTACAAAAGGGATATCGGTACATAGTTGCCATTAATGTCGAACCGATAGACTAGGCTTACTTGTTTCTATTGTTACTCTTTTAATACATCGATGGCCCCCGAAGCATTTTTGTAACAATTCTATTGAGCAAATGCACATTTTCGTTTTAAGTACCCTGAAGATATTTTTTCATAAACCATAGCACAAATAAAACATTTTTATGTTAAAGTTAATCATAAATGCACGTTTCTTACAGATTAAGCCCATTAATAAACCAACGTGTAATTTACTTATGTTTTGCATGAATAACAGAGAAAGTATTGTTATACGTGTAAAATTTACAATTTTGGTTTATTGTTGGAGGCTTGGCATGGCCAAGCGCGTAAGGCGTGCGACTCGTAATTAGAGGGTCGCGCGTTCGCGCCCGCCTCGCGCTAAACATGCTCTCCTTCCAAGCCGTGGGGGCGTATAATATGACGATCAATCCCACTATTTGTTGGTAAAAGTAGCCCAAGAGTTGGCGGTGGGTGGTGATGACTAGCTCCCTACCCTCTAGTCTTGCACTGCTAAATTAGGGACGGCTAGCACAGATAGCCCTCGAGTAACTTTGTGCGAGATTCCAAAACAAACAAACTTATTGATGGACTTCTTAGTGCTAAACAATATTCTATTTGTGATCTGTTACTTTATAAAAGTGGCAATTAATTCTATTATTCGGACAAAGGCTCAAACAAATATTTGGTAACAACGGAAGATTCTGGTGAACTGTTCTCTCTCTGGTCAATAGTCTAAAATTAGAAGCAAATCCAAGTTAAGTCTTAACTGGCCATTGACGAGGATATTTAATTATATGTAACGAAGGGTCCTTTTATTTTAAGGGAATTTCTTTCTGAGATATATTTTGTCAATATCCATCACATATTTTAAAACTTAACTAATCCATTATTTATTGAAATTTCAATATTAAATGTATTAAAATACTTTTTGATTTTGCTATTCACTTTCATCCAAACCGCTACGTTAGCGCCATTTCTTGCACCAAAATTAATATGAGCATATCTTAATCTTGAAAAAAAATCCTTTACATTAAAATCTAAAGTTAAAAGCGACAATATTTGATCGAAGAAGGCACGCGTGAGCAATGTCAAAATTTCTACAAACGCGTGTGATTCTTATAAAGAGCCGAGAGACGAAAAACAGAATATTGTCTGTGATATACAATCAGTATTCTATAGGCCTAAGAAGCTTTTACGTCTTTCTTGATGGCGAAAACCCACTTGAAATAAAATGCATCTCAAAACAGGTGGTATTGGTATTAACACTTTTATTGATAAGCAGAGAATAATTTCTAGTAATCGGAAAACTACAGAATAAGATTAGGAACCTTAATTGTTTTCGAGCGTACCAACCGTTCAACTTCAGACGTTATTATTTCTACAGGGACATTAAATATCTTCTCTGAAAGAAATGAATTAAGGGTATGAGACCAGTTAAAAAAAGACGGCGTAAGATTAAGCGAGGTGAAACAGTATCAACTCAGAATAAACTTTTCGGCGTGGACTTGGATCGTCGATAAAATATTCCGTTTTAAACTAGATATACGACTCAGTATTGTCTTATAAGTTTGTAATACTGTCGTATATAAATCATTTGTAATAACTGTTAGTAATAACCGTATTATAAATTGTATAATTTTGGTGTTTGTATATTAAAATATATTTGGATAAAGAAAAGAAAAATGGAAATTGTGTGTATCAATCTTGTTGGTAAATAAAAGTTAATACATATTAACTACTAATTCCAAATCGAACTTCCTGTTATTTGAGATAGTAATACGAAACGTACATAATAATAAATCGGAGAGGTAGGTTGGTTGATTTGGCGTTTTAAGGCGCAAAGCAGCTAGGCTATGTGCGACAAACAACCTGTAAGAAAACTGAAAATAAAATTGTTAAGATTCGTAAAACGGAATCATGTGAATCAAAACAAAGCCTAATTTTTGAATTAAAAACTTAAATAGTATTAAATCCATTTTAAAATCTAGTTTACAGCAGAAAGAGAGAAATAAAGTAATACAAGTTTTAAAAGACTATAACATGCCTCCCAGTGGCTCAGCGGTATATCTACGGACTTACAACGCTAAAAAACCAGGTTTCGATATCCGTGGTGGGCAGAGTACAGATAGCTCTTTGTGTAGCTTTGTGCTTAATTCAAAATAACCACTCTGTAGCATAATTTTAATTATTATAACTCGCTAGGATGACTAACGGATAGGTTCAAACATCAGTTTTAGTCATCTGTAGTTGGCTTTTCCAGTCCTGGTTTCGAGTTATTTGGCGTCACGGCCATTTCCTAATTTTGTATCGAACTAGTTTTACTTTAAATTGTAAAAAGACATGTTAAAAAAAACAGTCTAATTTGTGAATACTTAAATAGCTTTAAAAAGGCCAATGACCTTAAAAACACTAAAAACATTTGTAAGATGGACATTGTCATCATTGCCAATGACACTTTTCAGTATCAGGAATAAACCTTGGGACAAAATATGTCTTAAAATGGTGCCGTCGTTGACAAATCGGGGAGTTGTCCGAAATAAAATTGTAGTACGTAACAGTACAAACTTTTTTTTTCCAATTTACAAACCTCTTGAAGAGGCCTCATAAATCATATATATTACATACAAAACAAATACAAAAATCAAATACACAGTTACATACAATTGAATGCACCTGATACTATCTGTAATTGCTCATATTAAAGGACACTAGCAGTTTAGGCAACAAGGTAAGTATAGTTATTGACATATGCGTATCACACCCGTTTCTGTAAAATTTTTCGTGTGCACTTATATGTACCACTACATTCCTTTATCAATAATATTAGCATGATAACCACAGAAGCAGTTAAACTTCAAAACTATTCCAAACACGAATCATGAAGTTAAAGTTACCAGAAAAATTAACATTTATTAATTTAATTATTGTGGTGATACCTCATAATTTATATATATATGAATGTAAATCTCACAGATGTTTTCCTAACTTACATAGGATTACAGTAAAACAACAAACACTGGGCATGAGAGGTTCCGCTTCTTAATATTTTGGACAAAAGACATCAGATGTATAAAAACTGTTTATGTATATCTAAAGAGACGAATAGGAGTCACTGAGCGTTAATTTCCTCCCCCTCGTTAAAGTTGTAGATAATCTTTGGATTGTGATAAGGAGAATTAACTACTTAAATTATTTAAATATTTCTTCAAGACCCTGGTGTGTCTATTAGACGTACTTGTGTGGTTTATTGAATTCTATAAAAGCTATTAAATAAAATAGTTATGTTGTAAATTACTTTCTGTAAGATAGTTAACTTGAGTAAACCTTCTATCGTAATTGTATACCAACGTATATGATATTAACATGAATTCTCAGCTATGAAATTTTCAAAACATTTCACTGTAATTATTTTAAGACAGTTAAATATGCTTGTCTTTGTTGTAGATTTTAAATACTGATTTTATTTATTCCTAAATAGTTTTAAAACGTTCCGATTATTGTATATTTTTAAAACTACAAATTTTGTTTTGATATGAAAAACAAAGTACACAGTTTGCCTCTGCACTGTGCCATTCGGGACATACAGGGTTTTAAGAAAGGAAAGGCCTTGATGGCGAAATGAAACTTCGTTTGTTCGAAAGTGAAATGACTTATCTAACCATACATTATCTTGTTCCATAAAATATCTATTCTCTTATCATAATTCAGCCTCGTAATTCAAATAACATACAAAATGATAAATCATTCTTTTCAAAATTAAAAAAAAAGTTCTATAGTTGCTACAGAAAGTGTTCACAAACATCTTTCCTTCTAATATCGTATCATCAGTTGAGCTTGTACTTCTCAGTTTAGTGCATATACCTAAAATCATATCCTTACTGAAATAAATCCCTCTATGATTTAAACAGTTAGAAAGTATGGAAAACTTACATGACGCGTTTTCATCAGTAAACTATGGCATTTGGAAGGTCAGTAGTGGCAATGGTATACATCATGACAACCGAGATTGGGAAAGAGCGATTGGTTAAAATCAATAAAAACGCGTTTTTACTCAAGCTAGAAGAGCAAATTGTTTCCATTTTATTTTAAATTATTGTGCTTTTCCTGCTTTGTGGTTAAGGGTGCCATATAACACTCATAAATAAATATATTCATAACCATCACTAATTGCGTTGGAACTGTACCTTAAAACTAAAATAAAAATTCATAACTTTCATTTAGATGTACAAAATGGAATAAATTAAAAAGATGTTGATAGATATTAAACTGAAGTTTGTAATGTTTGGAAATACAAATGGAAGTTTATTTTCCACATTATTTTAATTCAGTGGTACAATTTTCCCCTCGAGGCTGTTTCTGGTTGTTAGGGCGTGAAATAAATATATATTCATTTCCTATACGAGTATAAACGTAATACACAATCTATGGTAACTACAGAAGGATGAATGTCTAGATACTGCCTCTTACTGTAACTACTGGTGGTGTCATTCATAAGTCGCTGTTTCTGTGCAGCGCACTTTCTAATACACAAAGTTATCCCTTTTCCACTTTATGACATATTACTAACAGCAGGCATAATTCATGTTGTGGTTCCACAAGGTAAACAATCTTTAAAAACCTGAGAAATAAAAAATAAACACATATGTACACAGAAAGTGAAGCCATTTTTAAATCAATAAAAACCAAAGCTAAAACTACTGTAAGAAAAGTACCAGAGAAAAGTGAGTGTTTAATTTCAAAGAGTGAAAATTTAGACGTAAACTATTAGTTTTTTTGTACTGTCGGGTTATCGATGGATCAATTTTAAGTTTATGGACTTAACACTAAAATCCAGGGTTCTATTCCCTATGTTGATCAATATTTGAGGCTTCAGCTGCTTATGAAGTAGTTTTAAATGTCATAAATCACAATTGATTCAAACTAGACCTACACCTCTTCACAGCTGCTTATCTTTCTGGTTGTGGTACATCTCTGAATAGCTATCTCACCTCGGACATCTGGACCTGCATAAGCAATTCCTCCACATCAGTGTGCTCGACCTTTATTCTATCAAACGGAGATGTTTGTATTTCTTACCAATGCTAGTAGATGGTTTGATTATTATCCATTCTGACAATTTCATGGTGGTTTTATATATCAATAATAGAGTAAGTACCAGATCTTTAACTATTTTTAAACACTCGACCTCATAAACATCTATCCAGTGAATTTGCTTTATAGATTATAATGTATTAAGAGCGATGTACCTCATAGTAAACCATCTGTACCCTCTTCCACCTATTAAATAGCCACTTCACTCACAAGTTTCCTAATGTGTATGCTTTGTTTTGGATACTTAAGACTTTTTTTCTCATCAGTAATGAAGATTCATGAGTACAGATGGAGCTAGCAAACATGGAATTGACATCACTCTCCTATTGGTAGAGAGAGGGCCTTTACTGCACAGTAACATCATTATCCAATAGTATAATTCATGAGAACTTACGAAAGTTTAGGTGGGAGTTGCCTGAAAGCTAGTGTCATGCAAATACTTAAGGAAGATGCTAACAGAAGATAGAATCTTTCTCTGAAATGCTAAGTATCTAATTGAAACAAATTTTTATGTAAGAAAATGTTAACTTTCCAAAATCAGATCCGTGGTGACTAACCAGCAGGAGATAATACAAAGGGGGGGGGGGCTTTACATTTGATGATGTGTTAAAATCTTCCTTTTTTGTTCTTTTATGTTTTGCATGTTGTTTGTTAGTGTTTCCTTTATTATATAGTTGTTAATTAACTAAAGTTTCAAAATTCACTCCAGATGAAAATGAATCTTGAAGTTCATATGAATTTTAATACCCTTTTCACTGAGGAGAATTTTCAAAACATTTCTCAACGAGGCTGAATTTTCTTCCTTTTATTTTAGGTTGATCCACTTCTGATCTGTCTTATGGTGAAGTTATTTCTATTTGGTGGAATATATAATTAGCAATCACCTGCAATAGATTAGGACATTTAAGTGTTAAGTTGGGCCAAAATGCTATCCGTTACTTTAGAATCTTTGCAACAGTTACTACTCATAATAAGGTGTGTTCCGATTCGCAAAATGGCTTCTAACATGCGCAGTCCCATACGATTACGGACCTTGTTTTTCAGGCGATATGGGTAAATATGCATTTGGCAATTGCATCACTCACTGGGGTGGTAAAACAGGATAATGCATAGGCATAAAACAATCATAAAACACGTATGTTGCATCTTGATATCTGAAATTCCTTCCCAAAACTCACCAGGATCTTTTGGATGGTTGATTTAGTGTTTTATAGCACAAAACAGCTAGTCTGTCTGCGCCAAACATCTGGTAAAAGTAAAATTACAAGTATATGTAGCAAAATTCATTAAAGGAAACTATGGTAAAACAAACGTTATTTTAGATAAAACAAAAGTAGCATAAAACCAATGTGTATATTTAGGGTACCATATAAAGAGAAAAACTAATTATCATAACCCGCCAGAAAGACTAACAGGTAAGTACGAAAACCACCGTCAGTCACCTGAAGTTGGCCTTTCCAGTCCTGGATTAGAGTTATTTAATGTTACTGCCAGTTTATAATTTCAAATCGAATGAGATGAACTGCGATTGTTAAAAAGTGAGCCACATTATAAAAGTAATATAAAAATTAAAAACTTGTATAGCATTAAAAATATCAATGGTCTTTAAAAACTGAAAATTATTATTACCATTACCAAGATGGACAGTGTTACCATCACCAATAATACTGTCTAACGTTATGGGCAAACCATGGTATAGAACATGTTTAAAATTGTGCCGTCGTTGAGTTGTAACGACAACAAAAAGTAAAATATGGCTTATTGCAATCTGAGTGTTACACGAACTACACACTGGTGCAGTTTCAGATAATAGAAAAAAAAAAACACGAAGCGTTAAAAACTGACCAACGCGTATTTTAGTTGGAAGAACTTCCTCTTTCCGATCCTTACGGAAAGACGAAAGTTCAATAGAGAGATTTATTTGGTAAAGCTCGTTTTCACGTTGCTCAATACAAGTGGACTGCTAACTGGGATGGAGCCGAGCCTTAAATATAGGATTATAGTCCATGTATTGAACAGGCACAGCAGTGATAGTGCCAGAGCAAGTAGATTTAGCTGCAGTGCGAGTGAGCTAATTCCCATGAATACCAACGTGGTCTGGTATCCAGAAAAACTAGATAGCAGTAGATGTTAAAGAGAAATGGTCTAATCAGTTTTGAATATCAGCTAGAATAGGGTGAGAAGTGATTCAAAGCTAGCAGAGAACAAAGCGAGTTACTATAAATAGTGCAATGCGAGTACTGCTTAGCTTCTGTGTAATGGAGGTCAAGAGAAATGGCATACAGTTCAAACAAGCCATGAAGAGCCCACACAGTCGCTAGATTTCCAACCATCTGTATAAATAGGAACGAAGAAGGTTCAAAAAGAATGTTTAGCAAATAACAGTATTTCCAATCGGGAGCGTCTACTTTCCTCAGATGTCCTAAAAGATACATCAATTCATCCAAATGTGCTTGGATATGAAGGCGAAAAAAAGCAGTGACCGATCGTCTGTTCTAACAAGTGTGGCCCACTGAGGAAGGAAAACACATCTGCAGCTGAGCTGTTTTGGCAAGGAACGAAGTTTTGAAGCATATAGTAAAGATAGTTGCAAATGGCAGAGGTGCAAAGAAAGTTCATGAGATTGTAAAAGCTGATGTAGGGAAGTGCAGATAGCCAAGCGCAGAGCAAAATCTTTGATGACGAATGGGGTCCATAGTCGAGTTTGGATCGAATAAGAGCACGATATATTTTAAACATAGAACCTCGATCTGCTCCTGAAGTGGCAGAAGAGAAAACAAGAAGAATGCTGGTGTTCTTGTATATTTGACCCATAGCTGCTTGACAACTTTCGAGTATCGGGGTAAGTAATGTTTTGAATCGTTTTCAAATACTGCACCTTTTTCTCCCAACCATTTAAGGCAAAAAAGTAGAATGGGTAAGAGCCATTGCAATTAATGCAATGATGGTCCGTTTTACTCATTAGGCATTGTGATCCTTGCCCTGCAACAAGCATACGTCAAGGAACGACATGACGTCTCTGAATGATTAAGCCACTGACATTGAAATAAGAGTTTTGAATGTATGGTCGTGCCCTGCAATTAAGATAACGTACCGTGATGGTAGCAAGTAGACGTGGTGATGTAAATTTCAGAATTAAGACATTGGTTGACATCAATTTGTTCCTTGCGAGTAGAGATGTGCCCTATTGCAGAAACTCCTTGGGTGGAGAAACCAGCGAGAATCTGACTGGGATGTTCTTGAAATCCCTCTCAACAATAACTCTTCGTGATGAATTCAAAGTAGCATGAGGTGTAATCTCAATAGGTATATCCCCAATCGCCTTTGAATGCAAGAGAAGTTCACTATGTTGAGATGTGGATGTTTCCATCAATATTTCACCAGAGCAAAGCTCCTTTATTGACTTTGGAGAGCCAGCAAACCCCTCTAGTCCCTTAATGAAAGAAGGAGACATTTGCCCTAAATTTTCGTCTGAAAGAGACCGTAATAAGAAAATGAGGTACAAATATTACCTATGTTAAAGATTGCTGTTCAGAATCTTCAAGACTGTCGTTTGCCTACGGGCTGTTTTCTCACTTTATTTGGGGGATGCATAATGAAAAAAAAGATTATTTCGGCGCTCATTGACCCTACCCATCATGAAGCTCTACGAGAGGATAAACTACAATTACAATATGAAACAAGGACACTGCAGCAACGCCAGGGTTTCGTGAGCTCTATACCCCAGATAGAAATGTCCACAGCACCTATTGAAAACAAACACTGGTACCTGGTTTACTGTAGCACAAGTGTATCAACTGTTTGAGCCAAGGGGCCAACCCCAAGGCTGACCGTCTACAGGAGTTTGAAGCCAAAATGGTGCATTGGGGTTATTCCACTCAACCACTAGAATCCTCACCTCCCGTTTACAGATCACCACACAGTGCAAACACGTGGGTGGATGGTTAGGTCCTATTGGAGGTAAACTCACTGAACAGAACCTTCCCTGGCAGGTCCCCCTCACCATGTACAGAAATCCACATCGAGTGGCAGGCCGAAGATTAAGAAAAATATGGTAAACTGGTTGTTTACAGGAAGTTGGGATTACTGCGTCAAATTTGACGTCATAAATATGGAAAGGAAATCACGTATCGATGGAATGGAGGAATTAGTGTTGAAGCATCAGGAAGGAACAAAACCATTGGACAAGCAGCTCTCAGAAAAAAAAAAGAACAATTTTCATGGAAGGCACAATAAAATTCAACATCAACAATATCCAGTAAACCAGTTATATTTGTAAAAGGTTGAAAATTTTGATCTGTCGCCAATAATTTTTCTCGATTTGGTCGAGTTGATAGAACAGGATGAAACTATACATGCATATCAATTAAAAAATATACATGAAGCAGGATTTGATAGTGGATATTTGAAAAATAATTTCGTCACATTCTGCTCAGATGGTTGAAGTGTGATGCTTGGTCGCAAGTCAATGGTAAGTACTGAAATTAAATATTTTTCTAATATAATTTTGCATTGCTTCTATCACCGTTTGCAACTGGTTTGGAGTGATTCACTTGTTTTCACATCGGCGAGATAATCTCAAAGTGTTCATAGATAAAATCTACACGAGCGTTGGCCAATCAAAGAAAACAAAATGGAACTTCAACGTTTCTGAAGAAATTGGACTAGAAATTCTGATGGTTGGAAGAGTTTTGGGACCAAGATGGTCTGCTTGCAGCCCGAGATCAAACATTTGCTTTTTAGCACGGTTATCCAGCATTATACAAATTTTTCTACTGAAATATATTCAGGAATGGCTAGCCGTCTTCGCAACAAGTACTTACTGGAGGAAAGGATTTCGCAATAATGATTGCTATACTACGAGTAGTTTTACTTCGTAATGCCCTTGAAGTCTGAAATTTAAATTTAGCAGGAGTTGAGAAACTAAAAAGAGCCATTAAGGCATTTAAAATACTCAAAGTAAGGGAACCTTTGAAAAAGAAAAGAAATTGATAAGACTGTTGCTTCTGACGCTTCTTGGTTTGTTTTTTGAATTTCGCGCAAAGCTACTCGAGAGCTATCTTTGCTAGTCGTTCCTAATTTAGCAGTATAAGAATAGAGGGAATAAACTAGAGGGAAGTCAGCTAGTCATCACCACCTACCGCCAACTCTTGGGCTATTCTTTTACCAACTAAAGGAATTGACCTTCATATTATAACACCCCCATGGCTGAAAAGGCGAGTATGTTTGGTGTGATGGAGATTCGAACCCGCGACCCTCAGATTACGAGTCGAACGCCTTAACCCACCATAACAATAGGAAGACAAATTAATTGTGATCAGGTTTGTCACATTTTCACTTGTAAGCCGGCTTCTTGTATCAAGTGGCAATTTGGAAATATTTCAAACATGCTAAATAAATTTTAGCAAGATTTCGGTTATTTGGTTTTGCGAATAAATGGGTGTGTGTAAAGCGAGAGAACCGGTTGTTAAAATTTTTTTGAATCCTAGCACTGAAAAGCCATATTTTCAGCATAAAAGTGAAGGTCATCTTTACCATTTCATTATGGTAGCCTCTCATTAGTACGTCTGAGGGCTTACAATGATAAAAATTGCACTTTCCATTAATTTTAAGCAGTCATAATTATATCACTATTTAAGCTTGTTTCATTTGCATAGGTTTTTTTTTTTGTTTTTTTAGGTAAATGACTGTACGTGATAAAGTTGTGACCGAATCTGGAAGTATCCCAGTTGGGGTGGGGAAATCCTAGTAGGTGGTTGTGCAAGTTCTGAATAAGTTTCTCTTAGGTCTAAACTAAGAAGTTGTGCATTTAATGCAAGAGATGCACATTCAGAAGAACATTTAATATACTAGAGTATTGCAATGTATTTTAAGAGTACTGTTACTGTTATGTAATTTCACTAGAAGTGAAAGCTTTTTTTTTTAATATATTATATACAAGTTAAGCCTTAAGACTTCAGGCACATTTTATCATCTATAAGTTTATAAAACTAAATAGTTCATAATAGTGTATCACCTATTTTACTCATTCAGAAGAGCAGTTGTCTTTTGCAACTCAAAACCTTCAAATTCTACTTTCTTTATCCCTACAACACCCCCCCCACAAACAAAAAAAAAAGATGCACACTTTGAAACGAGTAATATTTTCATTAAAAGCAATTTTAAGTGGTTCATTTTAGAAATTATTGACCGAGAGAATTGAAATAGTACTTTCTATTTCAGGCTGGTGGCTCAGGTCACGTTCACTGATCCTTTAGAGATAGTAAAAATCCATTTACAAGTAGAAAGATAATTGGCTGTATCAGGATCTAATGTTCGTTGGTAGGAGTTGCCAGCGAGCTTGTATTTAAGACTTAAGGTACCCTTCTCAAATTATGTACAAAAAAAAAACAATGGTCCTCTCCTTGTTAATGGGTTATGTTTGGTACTTAATTCACTAAAAGTTAAACTAGTATGGTATACATTGTGCAGTGTATTTAACTAATTCTTTAGTAATGGTTTTAACAAAACATTTTTCATTTTACTCATTGCTAATCACTTGCTTAGAGTTATTTTTTGAATAATAGGTTTGGTATTCTAAAGGAGTAAGAAATACTCTATATAACTGCAGATTATGTTTCTTCATTTAAAATTATAGAAAATGCAAAGTGAAACTTGTTTCCACAAAATATTTAAAATATTAAAACATGTTTGTTATTTTTACATAAGGCCTAAAGAGAGTGCTCCAAAAGATTTTCTCTGCAATTTACTTTGCTGTTTATGCTCAAACTGCTCACAGCTGATGAGAGTGGACATAATAGATCATTGTGTTAACATGTGCATTCACACCAGGTACGTAATTAATTATTGTCCAAGTTCCATTAATGTTGAGTGTAAAATGTCGCGTGTCAGTTGGGGGATTGGCAAGGAATGAATGTTTTGTAATGAATTATTCAGAAACAAAAAATATGACATGTTAGTATGCTAGCAATACATAAACATGGACTCCCAAAAATATTTCATTTGCAAGGTAGAAGCACAAATGTATATTATAAGAAAAGAGATACTAATTCTCAATACATTATACAATTTATCTAAGTAATTTTACACAGTATTCAACAAAATTTTGGTCAAATATATGTAACAGTGAAGGAAAAATGGTTCTATGTTTAGTATTTTTATTTCCAATAGGATGTTTAATGATTTTTTTTTGTCAGGAAGGTGGAGATTGCAGTAGTACATAGAACAAACAATTTATAACATTAAAAGAGGGAGATGGCAAGCACAGATGCTCTTATAACTTTGTACAAATTCAAAAAAATTAAGAGTTACTTTTCGACTTTGCATTATATGATACCCAAAACATAACGTTAAAGTAAACATATGTATGAATTAGTACTGCTGTGTTGTTCATATTTTAAATTTGTCTTGAAATTTGAATCTTATCTACCAGATATTAAACACTGAAGTATATGGTATTGAAATGCCATGCAATTGATATTTTGAATTACAAGTTTAAAACAGTATTAGGATACACTTAACCATACTTACCAGAATACAGCAATTAAAATATGGAATACAGCTAAGTAAAGAAAAAGGGTAACAATAGATTTATTGAAGTATTTGCAACTATCAAGAATTTGGAATTCTTATAATCTCAGTATTACCAGCTTGTATTAGTTAGAGGGGAATAGGGATAAACATTTATAGACTATCCTTCATAGAAAAAACAACATTTCATAATTACTTTTAAATTAATATCTAGTACTAAAACATGAATTACACTGTACAAAAGATCTAGGTACTCCTGCAGATTTCAAAAGACTAGACTGCAGGTCCAAGCCAGGAAAGGACAAACAATATACTATGGTGTATTTAAAAGCATTGAGGAAAATATTTAAGAGATTACAGTATTATTCAAGGGTGGTCAAGGTTAGCCAGGCTCTTGTGAAAATTCCAAGTATATACATAAATGTAATACTTTGACATCAATTGTTTAACCTCTGCATTGAAACGATAAAGTCAGGGATATGCAAGTGCAGTCACTATTTTAAAAGGAAACATTTGAAGGAAATATGAAAGTAATTGATAGCAAGTTAGTTGGTATATTTGTTATCAGATAAAGGTTTTTTGAACAATGTCCCATTAAACATTCAACCTTTCTTTCAGGTTAGATTTTAGGTAAAGTAGCAAAATTACAACAAATTAAGAAACCTTACAATCTTTTTTTATGGCCTTATAATTTTGTTTTCATTAACCAAGGTCTCCCATTAAATAAATAGAATGCAAGTAGTCTTAATGATGTACATAATTTGTTTTCATACCACCACAAGGCTCCAAAGTTCAAGTTTGAGTCCAGCCATCTAGAAAGAGATCTGAACATCCTTATATTAATGGCTACAAGTTTACAAGGGCAGTATTTTCTGGCATAGTCTACATTTGGTCTTTTCTTTCCAAGATATCAGATGTCTGCAAGCAATGAAGCAGTATGGTCTTGGAATAAACAGCATTAAGCTTTTATCACCATAGTTATTTATCTAAGCCCACATATACAAAAACATAGAAATAGGCATTTCATTTTGAACTGACAACTCTTCTGGCATGCAAGTTTTAGTTATTTTGGTGATTATTGGCATAACATTCCAAGTTTATTTATTATATTCTACAAACTTCGTAATGAAAACCAAAGTAACAGCAAAATGAAATATTGCAAAGACACTACTTCAGTGGTTCTTAACCTATGTTCACCCGAACCCAAGGGGTTCGGCGGCGGTCAAGAGACACACACACACACACACACACAGTGGCCTTAATATCTGTACTGCAGAGAACTTCATGCGCTAAGCAGTTGACTTGTGACAGAAGTAATCGTTCGTCATTTGCGATTTTGTTCCTAACCTTTCAATCCCTTTCTACTAACTATGTCGAGCAAAATCTGAAAGTGGTCGGACGAATACGTACAATATAGATTCACATATATAACAGAACATGATTGGAGTCGGCGTCCTCAATGTATGATTTGCAATGCCAAGTTAAGCAATTCTAGTGCAGCACCAGCAAAACTAAGAATACTCCCTAAAGCTGCATGGAGATTGGAAATACAAGAACACAACGCTTGCTGAATTCAAAGTAAAGAGCCAGGTTCGATGAAAAGGATACTTTGCCTGTTCTCGGCTTTGTACCCATCTGTTCTCACAACATCGTGCAAAGTTGAGTACTTGATTACAAAGCAGGGCAAACCACACACCATTGGTGAAGCACTCGTAAAACCAGCTGCGTTAAAAGATAGTGAATATCATGCTGGGAAAAACTGCTGAAAATAAGTTATCCCAAATTTCTCTTTCAAATAACACCGTCAGCAGCAGAATAAATGACATGAACGATGACATCTTGGCTCAAGTAGTTGCAGATCTGATTACAAGCCCAGCAAAAGTCAGCCTTCAACTCGACGAGACCACCGACGTTTCCAATCTAAGCCAGCTTGTTGTATTCGTACGCTACGTGAAGAACGACGAGATAGATTTATTTAGTAAGCCTTTTGCAACAAGAAAGGCAGCCGACGTGAAAACCTTGTGCATGACATCTGAAAATGATCTTTCGTGGGATATGGTCTGTAGTTTGTTCGAACGGAGCTCCAGTCATGCTGGGACGAAACTGGTTTTAGTGAGCTGGTGAAAGTCGATGTACCACACATCAATCTAACTCATTGTTCTGCACAAGCATGCGTTGGAAACTAAAACCTTACCTTCGAAACTGGCAGAAGTATTAAAAATGGTAGTGGAATGTATGAACTTTGTGCGAAATAGTGCCCTGAAGCACTGCATCTTCAAAGAGCTATGTAATGAAATGGGGTCCGAATTCGAGGTACTTGTATATTATTCTAACGTTTGGTGGTAATTCCCGGGAAGGTGCTGAATTGCGTTTTTGCCATGCATGTGGAATTAGCTCCGTTTTCGCCAGAGCACCAACACTGTCATGCGGAAAACTCATAGTTCATTCTCATTTTGGCGTACATAGCCGATATCTTCAATGCTCTGAATCAACATATGCAGGGCAGTGGAGTCAACCTCGTCGAAACGGAAGAAAACCTGAAGACTTTTCAAAAATAGCTATCGTTATGGAAACAATGAAGAGAGAATAACTCTGCGGATACTTCCCCACCAGAAAGTCATATCCAGCATAGATGAGACAGCTCTTCACGTTTATTATTGCGACAACATACGTCAGTTCTTATTGATTGATTTAGTGTTTTAGCACAAAGCAGCGAGGCTATCTGCGCCAAACATCCGGTAAAAATGTAAAAATAAAGTAAATGTAGTAAAAGACATAAAAGTAATTGAAGGTAAAAACAAAACGGCAATTAAAACAGAAAATTGCGTAAAAACCAATGTTGACATCCAGTCAACAAAGTTGTTAAGGACTACCTGTAGCAGAATGGTAATGATCATTACCCGCCAGGAAGACTAACAGGTAAGTATAAAAACCACCGTCAGTCACCTGAAGTTAGTCTTTCCAGTCCTGGTTCCAGGTTACGAGTCAATATGGCCAGTACTAAAAGGTAAGGTAGTAAAAGTGCGAAATTAATATACTGAGCAGTTGCTTGTATAATACAGCCAGTGACCGCTGCTAAACAGTCTATTGATGGCCGATTTACGATGGCAGGATCAAGTTCTGCGAGAGCAGTGAAAGTGGACCAGTCTGCTTGATCTAACTTCCACCGTGTCACGCGGGTAGGTGGCATCGACCACGGCCAGTCTCTCTGAAAAGGATCGGAAAATGATCACTGCCTAGTGGATTACTGTCAACCCTCCATGAAAAATGGGAGAATAATGAAGAGGAGCAAACCGAGAGATCAATAGCGGTAAAGAACTGACTAGGTGGCATAAAAATAAGTGGAAGAACCAGTATTGAAAAGAGAAAGATTGTGATCAGAGAGCATACGCTCTACAGATCGATCCCTCCCATCAATAATAGCACTTCCCCAAAAGGGATGATGTCCATTAAAATCCCCCCAGGATAAGAAATGGAGACGGCAACTGTTCAACGAGAGCATCAAGGTCTGATTGATCATATGTCTCTCCAGGGGACAGGTACAGAGAACAAACAGTGATGGTTTGACCCCAGGAAACACGGATGGCTACGGCCTCCAAGGGTGTGTTGAGTGACAAAGAAAAGGTGGGCACATGCTGATCAACCAACAGTGTCACCCCTCCATGTACTCGACCATCACACAGCCTGTCATTTCTGTACAGAGAAAACTGCCGAATGGAGACTGTATCAGCAGGTTTCAGAAATGTTTGTTGTAAGAAGACATACAGGATGGTGGGAAGCAATCAGTGTTTTGATATCATCCAGATTAGAACGTAAACCTCGACAGTTCCATTGTATCAAGGGGGCCATTTTTAAGAACGGGTAGGTGAAGTGGCTGGAGAACCCTTCTGTTTACGACCACGTCCTTTTTCTTTACTGTCTTTAGTCGGAGGAGGTCTATCAACCTCCATGGATCCTGCCCTGGGTCGAGCGGGCAGCTTTTTGTTATTGGAAGGGGGAGTCTAGTGACTGAGGATGCGAACGAATTATTGTTTTGCCTCTTCGGGTGGGAGAAAAAGATGTATCAGAAGAAATGCCTGTATTTGAAACTGAAGGACGTGGATCTTGAGGTTTGTTAGAAGGTATGGGAGGAACAGAGATGGCTGTGGAAGTTGATTCATCAACCTTTAACCACGGAGGTCAAAAGGCTTTTCATTTGTTTTGAAAACGATTTTCTTGGATGCACAGAGAAATCTGTCTGCACTCCCACTGTAGTTGTGGAATGAAGTGCAGCAGCATATATCCGAGATGGAGTGGTGGGCAGCAATTTCAGAGCCTCAGGATAACTAATGTTATGTGTCGTTTTCAAACGCTGCACCTCTTTTCCCTCCAACAAGTTTGGGCAAGAATGAAAGTAGGAGGGGTGAGGACCATCGCAGTTGACGCAATGTGGGTCCATGTCACCTTCATAGGCATCGTGGTCATTGCCACCACAACGAGTACATGTCAGGGAACCACGATATGATGTCTTTGAGTGGCCGAATCTCTGACATTGGAAACATCGAAGAGGGTTTGGAATGTATGGCCGAACCCTGCAAATGAGATAACCTGCCTTGATGGTGGCAGGTGCACGTGGTGAAGTAAATGTTGAAACGAGAGTATTTGTTGGCAGTGTAACTCCATCTTTGCGAGTGGAGATGCGCCTCACTGCAGAAACTCCTTGAGTGGAGAGACCAGCGAGAATCTCTGACTCGGGAACGTTCTTCAAATCCTCTCAACAATAAATCCTCGTGAAAAATTCAAAGTAGCATGAAGTGTAACCTCAATAGGAATATCCCCAATTGCCTTTGAATTCAAGAGGAGTTCACTGTGTTGGGGTTTCGATGTTTCAACCAATATGTATCCAGATCGAAGCTTCTTTACTGACTTTGGAGAGCCAGCTAGTCCCTCTAGTCCCTTCTGAATAAAAAAGGGGGACATTTGCCCTAAAGTTTTTCCGAAAGAGAATGTAATATAAGAAAATGAGGTACGTGTGTTACTGATGTTGAAGATTACTGTTCAGAGTCTTCAAGACGTGGTCGCTTACTCATTGACTGTTTTTTTTTTTACAATTTTATTTAAATTTTTGGAGGATCCATAGGAAAAAGGAAAAATTTCGGTACCCACTGACCCCACCCACCATAGAGCCCTACAAGGGGATGTACTACAAAAGTCATGCAAGGACAATGCAGCAACGCCAGGGTTTCGTGAACACTATACCCAAACACCAGCATCAGGCACAATGTCCACAACACCCGTTGAGAACTTCCAACACTGGTACTTGGTTGACTCTAGCCCAAGTGGACCAGCCGATTGACCCAAGGGGGCCACCCAAAGGCCGCCCGTCTACAGGAATTCGAGGACAAAGTGGTGTGTTAGGGTTGGACCCCTCAACCACCAGGATCCTCTACTCCCCTTCACGGGTCGCCACGCACGGCAAACACGTGGGTGGATGTTTAGATCCCAGAGAAGGTACCCAGACAGAACAGAACCTTCCTGGGAGGTCCCCTCACCACGTACAGGAATCCACACCGAGGGGTCAGTTCTTCATACCTCGACGAAATCGTTGAACCTCCGCAGAGCGAGGTTCAACAGCAATTTTTTAGAAGAACAACGCTCTCAACGTTTTAGTGTCACCAAATTGTAGTGTACCCTCTCATTGCTTAAGATACTCATACCGTTTATTATAACGTATCTTGGCAAGCAATTCTTTTCGATGTTTATAGACAAAAATGAAGAAAAGGAACGGACTTTGTTGCGAAAATGATGAGAGTGGCACTTGCCAAGGTTAAGTCCTGCATTTCTGAACTTGTCTCTGAAAGGCAACAGCAAAAGTCACATCGATTTGCACTAAATATTCATTGAGTTACGTTTTTGTTTTTGTGCGAAATTCACATTTTGTTGGTTTTGTTCTTTGAACACAGCGATAGTGTGCAACTGATGCATACTTCATTTTGTGCACTAATATAATATGCACTTGTTTTGAATTTGAAAATGCTTTTAGTTTTCCAATTACGAAGGATTCAGTGAATGCAAGTACGAAACTTCCGGGATTCAGTTGCTCCAATAAGGTTAAGAACCACAGCACTACTTCTTAATAGCTTCAGACTAAATTAAAAGAAAAAGTTACTCTCAATTTGTAGTTCATTTGAAACTTGAATGGTAAAGGTTGTACATTGATTCCTTTTGAGAAGTGAGAGTAAAATGTTACTTTTAAATTCTGTTACGGGATGATTGTCACAGCCTAGTTGAGAATGACTCAAATACTCTATTCAATAAAATATATGTCATTGAAGTGGCAATCACATTGAAAACCAGGAATGAGCGAAACAATCCTTCTCAAATCATATTCACGTTTCAAGTATAATTGGACTTAATATCCAAATTAAATTAAATTATTATGGTTGCAACATTTGGTACATTACTGGAAGGAAGTCTTTCCATGAACGTACAGCATGAGAACAAGATATTGATGGATAAGTTTTATTGAAGCCAGTAATGCACCACAGTTTCTTTCAGAAGGTCTATTTGTGGAATTTACTCTGGCAAGTTACCAAAATAAAACCAAATACTTTGTTATCTAATCAGAAAGTCTAAAAATACATCTTTCTAATAAATGTCAAGAGGTCAAGTAGGGTTTTGTGAATTAATGAAATTGTTACCGACATTACATATTTCGTCAGTTAGGAGATACTGAAAAAAATTTAAAAGAAAAAGTTATGATGGGTTATATTTATTATGGGAAAAAGAAAAATCAATCCTCAAATTTCATAGCTCAAAGCTTTAATCTTCCTTCCTAAACATTCAAGGGGCAAAAAATAACCTTTTACTACAGAGTTGAGTATTTCTAAATATATATTCTCATTGGGGATTTATTATTTCCCGAAATAGAAGTTTTCTTTAATTAATAGTATTGGAAATGAAAAATGTGGAGCAGCTTGGAGAACCACAACTAAACAGAAAGTGGAAATTTCAACGAAATAAGACAGCTAGTTAAGGCTCCTGTTCAGCCATTGACTACTTTAAGCAGTTGCAAAAGTCACGACCTGGAAATAGTTACGAGAATACGACTGCTTTCCAAAATAAAGAAACAAATAAATAAGAGCAGAGGTACTACAATTTAGGTGAAAGTAAGTTAAGTGGACTTACCTTTTAAAGTTAACATTCCAACCCCCATTATAATAAAAAGAAAAGTCAGTAATTCCATAAAAGAAGTATTCCAACATGAATAACTCCACCCGCCTTCCTAAACTAACGCGTATAACACCTTTAAAGCATATGCCGGAACTATCAATTTTTAAACTCTAAACAAGTCTTTATATGCGATAAGGTGTTCATCCGCATAAAGCAGTGTCAAGTTAATAAAAAACCTTATTCACAGCAAAAAATAGTTACCTGATATTTTTGGTAAAAATTTATTTCATTTTTATTTGTATATATTTATTTAATACATTTTTATATTCATTACAAAATAGTTTAATAATTTTATTTAAAGTGTCTTTATTAAATTTATTTCATTTTTATTTATATATATTTATTTAATACATTTTTATATTCATTACAGAATAGTTTAATAATTTTATTTAAAGTGTCTTTATTAAATCTATTTAATATTAATATTTGTATCAGAATTTGAATATTAGTGACAAAATATTGTCATTTATTACAAATTTTACAACATCTGAATAATTGTGAAGTTATAATAGGGTATGGTACACTACTATTAAAAGAGGGTAAACCATATATTGGAAGAGCAAAATATTGTCTTTTATCAAAGATATTTATACTGATATTTTTATTTTTATTTCTAAATCTAAATAATAAATAGTAAACCTGTTCTCATAAAAGTAAAGATATAAATTTGTGTAACAAGAAGAATAGTTATCTCCCAATGTAAGTCCTATTACTTGTTCAAAACATGGTTATTGAAAAAATATATAATTATTGTAAATGCAGAAATTTAATAAATCTTTAATGTTTTTGAGGAGAAATTTTCTTTCTTCCAGTTTTCTAAAAGGATAATAAAACTGTTCTATCAATGAATTTTAACGAAAAGTTAAATCTTTAGATGGAATTGTGGTGTACAATGTGGTGAAACCATATGTCTGAATATTATTTATTGGTTTACAACCTCCTAGATATCCAAAAATAAGTTGATTATTTTTTATTATTCAAAAAGTATGTGTTTTTCTAATTATCGCATATTTTTAATTTCATCAGATAAAATATTAAGTAATTTATTTAATAAAATATCCCATTGCTTAAGAATTGTTTTCATTAAATTACGAATAAATATAAATTTAATTGGAGATTTATGGAGTTTAAGAATAACATATAGAAAGGCAAATCTGTATAAGAATTGTGCTTAGGATAAAGTTTTAAATGGTTGTGTACTATTAATTTCTTTTATTATAATTAATGCATAATTTTTTCACAAATAATACCAAAATTACAGTCACAACAATGGAAATTATAAAATTTTTATTACAATTCTTGATTTTATTTTTTAGGTGAGGAAACGATAAATCTGTATAGTATTTCTTTAAGTTTATACGGGATAATTTAAATTTTATATTTTAAGTACATACAACTTCCATCCCAGAAACAATCTAGGTGGATAAAATGTAATATAGTGAAGTTTTAAAATATATTCAACAATATTTTTTCAATAGATTTTAAAAAAAGGATTTTATTACATTTTGTAGTTATTCGGTATTTAGATCCTTTTTTGGGTATTTCACGTACTATTTTATTTTTTATAATTTTCAAATTCTCAGTAAAAATATGCTTATGAAGAGTATCAATAAATAAATTAATTTCTTTTACCAAAGAATAGTGGAAGTGACTGTCATATAATAACGCCCTCACGGCTGAAAGGATGATCATCTTTTGTGAGATAGCAATTCCAACACACCACCCTCAAATTACGAGTCGAATGCCTTAACCACCTGGCCATGTTGGGCCTTCAGTTATACGTTAGGTTATTATTTGGTATAGGTATAAAGGTGTTTCTTTATATTGGTTTTATTTCGGTTTAGTTCTTGTATAAGTAGAGCTTCTCTGATTTTGCGTTTATTTATATTTGTTCCCCTGCTTAGTATCTGGGTGTTTTCTATGGTTACCTTGTGCTTATTTGATATGCCGAGTTCAAAAACCTGTGAAGATGTTATTTTTTAGTGTGTATGTTCTATGAATCTGGTTTCCATTTTTCTACTTGTTTCTCCGATATAGAAGTCATGGCAGTTATTGCATTGTATTTTATAAATAATGTTAGTGTTGTGTTTGTCACTGTGGTTTTTATATAGTATGGACTTTAGTTTTATGTCTGGCTTTTGAATAAATTTGATGTTTGCTGGAATATTGTGGTTGGTTACACGTTTTTTTTTCCAAATATTGGTTATTTTTCACTGATATGAGGACTATATGGTAAGCACAGTGAAAGGATTTGTAGTTTGTTGTATATTGGGATTTATTATCTTTGTTTATTGTTGATTGTCTTGTTGACCCAGCCATCTTGAGATACATTATCTAAATTACTATAAAATTCTGAAAAATCAGCCCATTTTCTCTCAAATTTTCTTATTTTTATGAAGAGGCTATCTATAAAGAAACAAATAGCAACACGGTATTTCTTACTCAAATCCAAATCAGTAGAGATATTAAAATCTTGGTTTATTCCAGAAAATTATAATGTTATTTGTTTCCAAATGTAGAAGTTTTCTCGTTGAAGTCTATTGGTATCTTCATTAACAATTTCTAATATAGTTATGTTAACAGAGGTAAAAGAGCAAATTCTAAAAATGCTTTTAAACCAACGAGAAGCCGAAACAAAAATAGCTACACAAATTGAAAGGATCCGAAGGTACAGACTATAATATTATAGAATATAGAATTTACCCTAAGTTTCGGAGGTGAATGGGAAGAAGGACTCACATTGGGTGGGGATACACCTTCTTTCAGTCTTAATCTTCATTCAGCAGCTTCATACAAAGAAGTAAATAAAAATAATAGAAATAGAACTTAGGAGAGCGAGATGTGGGTGCTCAAGCCCACAATGTCCCACATCTATATCGCCCTTCACTGCCTGCAGACCGTTGCGGGAAGGTGACTTTTCTACAAAGTAAAGAATAAGAAGGAAAATTAATAAGAATAAGATACTATCATATGTGGATAAGTATACTTACTTCTTGAAGTTAGCATTCCAGACTTTATAATGGTTGAAAGGCTCTACATTGGTAACCCAATAAACGAATTATACCAGTATGAATGGTCCCAACGACTTATCTAAGTTGCCTAGCATAACACACAACCGCCACCCATTAAATATGCTGTTAACTATTAATTTTCAAACTCTACACAAGTCTTTATTTGCGGTAATGTGTTCATCCGTATAAAGTAGTGTTAAGCTGTTGAAAGACCTTATTCGCAACTAAAATAGTTACCTGAAATTTTAGTAAAGTTTTAAATTTTATTTGTCTGTGTTTATTTAATGTTTCCGGCATGGCCGAGCGCGTTAGGCGTTCGACTTCTAATCCATGGGTTCGAATCCCGGTCGCAACAAACATGCTCGACCTTTCAGCCGTGGGGCGTTATAATGTGACGGTCAATCCCGCTATTCGTTTGTAAAGAGTAACCCAAGAGCTGGCGGTGGGTGGTGATGACTAGCTTCCTTCCCTCTAGTCTTACACTGCTAAATTAGGGACGGCTCAGGTTTCTCCTCCACCCTCCTGGTTGGGGGTTGTGCAGTAGGCTAACAATTTACTCACTTAAAAAACCAGCCTGTTAATCAATCCGCAAGCGATTGCGGCCCTAGGTCATGGAATCGAGAGGCATAATAAGAATAAATAATAATTTATTTAATACATTCTTATATTTATTACAGAATAGTTGAATAATTTTATTTAAAGTTTTTTTTTATTAAACACATTAACTATTAATTTTTGTATCAGTATTTCAACATTACTGATAAAATATTGTAATTTATTACACATTTTACAAAACGCAACAATTGTGAAGTTATAATGTTTGTTTTGTTTTACTTAACTTTTAAGTATTAATATTCTCTTGAAATATGGAAATATACACTTGTATACATTAGCCTCAACTCCGCAAATCGAAACGTTAGTAAACTTATTGTGAAAAAAGTGCACAGTAGTTTGTGTCACATGGAATGCAAAAGATAAGGAAAGTCAAATTGAAAATAAAGCAGCTTATTCACTGAAGTAAACACAGTCACCAAAGTCGCAAGAAAAAAAGCGCAAACAATAAGTACAGGAACAGGAAGAAACAAGGAAGACACAAGCAGGCTATGGCTCGAAAAGATTCAACTGCTCCTCATTAGGAAAACATTATTCTTGAAATTCCAGAATTGTATAAATAAGCAACGTTCTCCTTGCAATTAATAATTTAAGAATGGCATCGTGTTTTATATGTGAAAACTACAAGGTATCCCGCAAACTTAAAATCAAGATGGATACAATGTAACTATTTCATGAAACAATATATACTTAGAAGTTCTTTGACCGCTCAAGCAATCAACTTGAACATGCTTCTAGTGAAAGAGAAAGTTGAATAACTTATTTAAACATCTTAATGTGTCCAAAAGGAAAACGATGAAAATACAAAAAGATGTGCACGTTAACTAAGGGAGTAGAAAACACAGTACAGTCTCGTATTACAACGTGTTGTTGATGAATCAGCATTTTTTACAGTAACATAAGGTATACTGCGAGACAAAACTACCACTCAGAGACTGATTGGACTCTAAAATTCTACTGGGAGAAATCTAAAGAGGAACCATAAATATGGTATAAAATAACAAAGATACATAATTCAGAAGTAAATGTAATTTGACTTTAAATTACTAATCTTACATAGTTCGTGCGAACAGAAAGTCTGAAAATACCGATGAGTCCTTCAGAAGATAGAAAAGAGACTTCAATAGAAATGTTGATAAGTAAACACTTTTCGATGCACATCATTATCAGAAGAATTAACACACATATTAATTTAAAAGTTAACGTGATGACAATAGACGACTTATTATTTCTATATATTGTACTGACAGTACATTAATGTTGAAACTTTGTAGCCGTCCATTCAGCAAAGTTACATAATGAATACTTTGCCTAAACAATCTATCAAAGAGTACATTAGTGTATTTTTTATGTGACTTTCCAAGGCGCCGACATTTTCCCAGTGTGTCCATTGGTCAATCTGTAATTACCAGTACCTAATTTCCAAATGTTAAATAATGCTTACAACACTTATCGCCGATGGATTATAGTGAGCTGGTACAACTAAAATGTGTTCTTTGGGAGAGCCCTCAGCCCCTAGAATAGCTGGCTCTATGCAGTTGCATATCTGCTGATTGTTTGCGTTTCGGAGGTTAAATTTTTCTTTTACTTTTCACTTGCATCGATAATTTACTTGTCATATCATCTTGTTTCCTTAAAACATTTTGTTTTCCGAATTTAGAAGAGAATTACGTATTGTTAAATATACTTAATATATATACGTAATTTCATAATTTTTTTGCTTTATCTTATATTTTTCTCTTACTCCAGTTTAGCTTATTATTCGTATCATAACTTCAATTCCCTATCACAATAGTTTCCAGCTTATATAAAATCAAAACGGAGAAATAGAATACTATGACTGATTATCTAGCTTTATATTTAACTTTCTTGAGACCAGAGTCAAGACTTTTTATCCCACCTGCAATAAATCTCAAATCCGGTCCCTGCAAAAGCTATATCCATGAACTTTTTGTTATTCTGAAGACTAGATAAATTTTGTGCATGGTTAATTTCCATTGTAGTTCTAAATGTACGGTACTTTCAGTTGTTGAAAGTGATTTATTGGTAATTAATGGTGGTTTACCTCTTTAATTATACTAATTAGGGTACTTGTCTCCCATATCTCATGTGGTGTATGATGGATATCGGGTTCGTTTACAATTAGAGGAAATGATAAAATAATAAAATACAATATGAGTCGATGTGACACATTAAATAAAATAAATAAACAGATAAAGACTAGTATATGTGTATCGGAAAGAAATGGTTTGGAACGTTCCAAGTATTGTTCTTTGCTGTAAGTGTTGTATAATGTTTTGATTGGTTTATTTTGCGTATATACTATCCTTATTATGATATATTTCATATTTTAAAACCCGAATTGCACCTAATGAAGCGCTCGGACTAGATATCAGGCCAGAGACTACCATAAAGACATATAAGTCATCTCACTTAGTTAAAGAAGTGAATTGTTAAAATTCAATTAATTAATTCTGAAATCATGATCCAGTTGTTTTTATTTAAGTATTTATAAAAGGATTTACTTCTTCTTTACTTTTATTAAATCTTTACTCAATAAAAATACTTAGAATTAAAAGTTTAAGTTCTTAAAATTAAATCGTCAAATAATATGTTACAAGTATTAAAATTATTAAGAAAATATTCCATGAGACCTTCCTAATCATAGCAGGTTAAGATAAAATCTATAGAAACTAATCTCTTTGTTTGTTTCTGAATTCCGTGCAAAGCTACACGAGAGCTATTTGCACTAGCTGTCCCCAATTTAACAGAGTAAGATGAAAGGGAATGCAGCTAGTCATCATCACCCACCGCCAACTCTTGAGTTACTATCTTACCAACGAATAGTGGGATTGACTGTAATATTATAACGCCCTCACAGTTGAAAGGGCTAACATGTTTGGCGTGATGGGGATTCGAACCCGCGACTCTCGAAGTCGAGCATCTTAACCACCATGATTTCTCTCACCTGACTTTTGTTAACGTCAGAGAAGTATCAAACATATATTAATTCCATTTTCTCAATTTTGACAGCTGTCTTTGGCAACTTCTTGACTACAAATAAATAAAAAAATAAAGTGGCTAGAAATGTTTTATTTCAAGAAACAATTGATTAATTTTCTCTTTAAATATGAAGCATTAGAGAAACACATATATATACGAGGGGGCTTGCGTGAAGTATTAAACTTTTCCTATAGGGAACCTATCGGAAAGTGATATTGATTAAAGAACTTTATCTGAGTAACGCGTAAGTGTTCTTTTGATAGCGCTATATGTTTCAATAAAATTTGTGTTATTGTTTATACAATTCGAAATCTGCTTAAAAAATCATGTTTTGAAAGACAAATATAAAAATATCATCCTAGCATATTTGTTTATTGGTTAACTACTATAACGTGCTAGCGAAGCTAGGCCTAATCACTAGTATATAAAGCAGGCTTAATGTACTTACGTCGTAGTGTGCGTACACATCAAGTTAGTTTCAAGCCTCTGTGTTCATGCTTTTATGCTTAATAATTACGGTTAATAGTATTAATGATAACTTCACAATTTAAGGGTCTTCTAGAATATGTCGATTAATCAAAGTAAAAAGCTGGATAATTTACCTAGTTACTATAAACTTTTAAAAGTTTAGGGACTAAGTAATGACTGCGCAATGATGACAAGTAATATGAAATTGAAGTATGGAAAAAGATGTTTTACCTGAAGTGATTGGTTTAGATTAAACTTTTAACAGTAAATTGAGTAAATAAATTAATGACCTTTTTTAACTAGTGATAGTATATGTAATGATATAAGAAGTTTTTGCACGTTATAATTTAGTTACAATTTTATGATGATGAGAAAACCCACTTGTAGATAAAAACATGTATGTGAAAACGGCTGGTATGGGTTGAGAAAATTCTGTGTGGAGGAGTGAACAAAATAATGCAATATACCCATATTAATAAATATAATCAAACATGTGGTCCGCTATCGGTCAGTCACTTCTTTCTTTCTTTGTGAACCTAACGATGACCGAAGAAGGTCCAAATATTGTTCCCTCCTATACGTAGAATTTTCTTAATCCATACTAGTCGTTTATATGTTTTAGTTACAATTTGTATCTTAAAGTAGAGGGATTGTGCTATCAGGAGGAATAGCTTTTAAAGACCAAATGACACTTTTACACCATAATTTGTTCTATGCAAGTGTAACATTATAGAATATAGCAGAAAAGAAGGTAACCAGTAGAGACAAAGGAAGATTGAAATTATGTTGTTAGTAATGATTGCATAATTTAACAGTACTGCTGATCTTTTAATACGTTTCATCAGTACATTCGTGCGATACCATATTTGTCCCATATGAGAGAGATTCTCTGTTGACTGTATTCTATGGTAGAAGCCATTTATTTGCTCAGTAATTTTATTATTACTTTATTTACAGAATAGATGACATGGGTGATGACATCTTTGCTCAGGTAGTTGCAGATTTGATTTCAAGCTCTGCAAAATTCAACCTTCAACTCGAAGAGACCACCGACGTTTCCAATCTAAGCCAGCTTGTTGCAGTCGTACACTATATGAAGAACGACGAGATAAAAGAAGATTTGTTTTTTATTTTGTAAGCCTCTTACAACAACTAAAGCAGCAGACGTGAAGAAACTTGTGGATGACTTCTTCAGAGACAGCGATCTTTTGTAGGATATGGTTTTTGCAGTTTGTTCGGACGAAGCTCCAGTCATGCTGGGACGAATCTCTGGTTTTGGTGCGCTGGTGAAAGCCGATGCACCACACATCATTGTAACGCACTGTGTTTTGCACAAGCATGCGTTGGCAACAAAAACTTTGCCTTCAAAACTGGCAGAAGTATTACAAATTGTAGTGGAATGTGTGAACTTTGTGCGAAATAGTGCCCTGAAGCACTGCATCTTTAAATAGCTGTGTAATGAAATGGACTCTGAATTCGAGGTACTTCTGTACCATTCTAACTTTCGGTGGTTATCCCGGGGAAAGGTGCTGAATCGTGTTTTTGCTATGCGTATGGAATTAGCTCTGTTTTTTGCGAGAGCACCAACATTGTCATGTAGATTGCTTTGAAAAATCTGAGTTCATTCTCATTTTGGCGTACATGGCAGTGGAGTCAACATCATTGAAGTGGAAGAAAACCTGAATGCTTTTCAAAAAAAGCTACCGTTATGGAAACAACGAACAGAGAATGATAACTTCGCAAACTTTCCCCTGCTGGACGACTGTGTAAGTAAGATCGAAGATGTGTCTGAAATCGGAGACATTTCTGCACCCGGGGAACTGAAGCAAGCAATTGCCATGGACTTAGATAAGCTCGCAGTCTTTCGACGGTACTTCCCCATTCGAGAGTCTTATCCAGCATTGGTGAGACAGCCGTTCGCGTTTAGTGAATACCTCGACGAAATCATTGAACTTCAGCAGAGCCAGGTTCAACAGCAACTTTTCAGAACAACAACGCTCTCAACGTTTCGATGTCACCAAATTGTAGCGACCCTCTTATTGCTAAGAAAGCCCTTGAGATACTCATACCGTTTGTTACAACGTATCTTTGCGAGCAATCCTTTTCGAGGATGGCAGACATAAAAACGAAGAAAAGGAAAAGGCTTTGCTGCGAAAATGATATGAAAGTGGGACTTGCCAAAGTGAAGCCGCGCATTTCTGAACATGTCTCTGAAAGGCAACATCAAAAGTCACATTGATTTGCAGTAAATATTTCCACCACTTACTACAAAAAGATATTTATTTCTGAGAGTTCTGTCATCAAGATTTATCATGAGATGTTATATAACAGTATTTAATATAGAACTACGGTTTTCTATAATATTCCACTTAGTTGTTAGAAGCCATGACGTGCATGTTGTCTCCACGTGTAAACATTGTTTTTGTAAGAAATACAAACCAAGCCAAAAATCTTCGTTCAGTGTTTCAAGTCCCACACTGTACTGATACCAAGATTAACTGAAATCTTGAGATTCATTGTTGTAATATTCACGATGTTGAATTATGTCCAGAAAAGAAAATTTATCAAGATTTTGCTTTTTAATCAATCGTTAATACAATTTGAGGTAAAGATAATAACCCAAACATAAATTGTCTAAAGACACGTCGGTGACTTATTTAATTATTTTTTAATAGTAGTTTAAATAAACATAGAAATCATAAAAGTGTTAAATTAAGTTCATACGTTATTAATACTGCAAACCTCTTCAAAATGTAACAAGAAATTTACAAACATAGCACGCACTCCTGACGTCCGCCCACCACCTTCTGTGTCACATACGGTATCCTGACATTTCGCAGCCGCAATTTTGCACCCGACTCTTGGCAGCCAACAATTTGACAGCCGAGCTCGTTGGCAGCGGACATTTTCGCACCCAGGAAAATTGTCAGCGGATGATTACCCAGCCGAGTATTTACATCAACATTGCAGTTTAAGAAAAGACTCATATATCATACAGTCATGTAGCCACATTTATTCACAGTCAAAATCATACAACCATGCTGCCACATCTGTTCACAGTTTAAACCAGTAGCTAATTCCTCGAAGGAATTGAATATTCTTGATATTCGTTAACTATACGTTGGACTCTTTGATTTACAGTCTCGTACTTTGCCTTCTTCCTTGGCGGTTCATGACCTGCACTCATTTGTTCCAGAAGATTTAGATTCATTTTATTCATTCTTTTTTCAGATGTTTACGAACAGGTTGGGGGCTCGGATTCCTACTAGCTTGTTCATTTTGTGATGCCACCCTTCTATTATATTGTTCGTGCGTCCGAGACCTTGGATTGTCCTTTCGCGCACGTTCTAGAGGCGAATCGGGAAGGGTAGGTTTTTCCGCCCACAAGCGCGTCGTCGATAAGGTCTACCGATCCAGGTGTCCTCGAAATAGTCCACCAGATCTTGTGCTCTCTCCCCTTCAACTCGATGAAAGTCATTGTTGGCAATCAATGTTTCAAAACTTGCGACAACATCATCAACGGGCTCGTAAGCCAGCGATAGTATGCAACGTCCCCAAGTCGCAAACTCTCCGTCTTCTTCTTGATATGCGGATGTATAGCCGAGGGTCTGAATTTTGCACCACAAACACTGGCTCAGATGAAAAAAGCATTCAGTGATATTGGCATCTGGAAAATTGGCGCGGGAAGCGTTTACCGCCACTAGTTCAAAGTCGCACATGATGGTTTGTGGATTAAGTCTTTCTTGTAAGTTCTTCATAGCATTAAATAACATGTTGTAACATTGCTCACTTTTTGCAGGTAATATGACATAGAACGCTAGTATCGTGCAATTCATCGACGTGAAATGGATGGTGAATAGTTGATGAAACAGTGTTGGTGCAATGTCGAAGGTCCGTCAAAGCTCCAGTCAGATGAGTTGCGGAGAACTTGCAACAATGTTCTTGTGCTGAATATGAGTAGCCGATTGGCGCCTGGCCTCGAGTCATATAATGGAAACAGTTCTGTTTCGAGGCGAGTGAAGTGTTCAGGTAAGACCAGAGTTTCCAGGGGATCAGGCTGTCGTGGAATGTGCTGTTGTCTTAAGCGGCTCCGCTGTATCATGCGCTTGAGATTGTCCGCACGTGGTAGGCATGTTGCAACAGCTGGCGCTACTGTGGTGGTGTTGTGAGCCAAAATGGAAATAGGCAGCTCCGCTGTAGCACTTGCCTTTGTTTTAATTACAGATAGAACTTCCAGGACGGATTTTTCTCGGTCCATTGGGTGCGTGGCTGTGCAACTTGAGTAATTGAGAGCTGTAATTGTATCGTCTCGGACATGAATCTGCGCTGGACAGTGAAAAGTTCTGTAATTTTCACACATGTAGAATAAGGTGCGAAATTGCGGCTGCGAAATGTCGTAGAGCATTTATGTGTTAACAAATAAAACCAACCTACATATTCTACATAAACGAATCCAAATTTTATGAAACAGATGCAAGACTTCACGATACATCTATCTGTTTAGTTTGTAAAGAAAAGTGAATTATAAATATTCTTAAATTTGATTTGATGAGAAGGTGAGAAATTTTGGGTAAATTTTTAATCAGTTTTTCTGCGAGGTGCACTTTTAACATTCTAAACATTTTAAAATGAAAACGTTATTTCTTATTCTACGTTGAAATTGATCAAATTTTATGATTGACTTTTATCTGTTGATTTATATATTAAGTTATGTTAAGAAACAAAGAGCACCAGTTTCATCAATACATTCAATCCTTCAAAATCAGGTTTATACGTTTGATATTCAGTTATATCATATATTTATTATTAAAAACACATTATGGCTCACGTGGTATTTTACAGAGAATTTAAATTGTGCTTGTCAAGTTCATTGGAAATTTCATCAGTTAAATTATTAAGAAAGACAAATAATTTATTTATTTACTGAATTTATATTATTATTTAAAACATATTGAAAAGGCTGAATATTTCAGTTTTTGTCAGTTGTGATAAAGTAAAGCTATTCTCCTATATATTTTAATATTTATGGTATGTTATTGTGTACAAAGCTACACAATGAGCTATTCATCGCTGGTATCAAAACCCGAATTTTATCTTTTTAAGTTGTGAGACTTCCAGCTAAGCCATGAGAGGAAGGTATCTTATTATTTAATATATTTTATAGCGAGTAAGAAATAAAAATAATAAACTTTTAGATCTGTCATCAAAATGTTACTATTTCTTCTTCATGTAAACCATGTCTATCTGAAAGTAGAATGTAGCATTTAATAAACATGTTAAAGAAGATATGGAAATCAAGATTATCTCCCCATCTTTGTACACACACGTCTAGTGTTTATTGTTAGTCTTCTGGGAATCAAGATTATCTGCCCCTCTCTTTACACACACATCTAGTGTTTATTGTTTGTCTTCCGTAAATCAAGATTATCTGCCCCTCTCTCTACACACACATCTAGTGTTTATTGTTTGTCTTCCGGAAATCAAGATTATCTCCCCCTCTCTCTACACACACGTCTAGTGTTTATTGTTTGTCTTCTGGAAATCAAGATTATCTCCCCCTCTTTCTACACACACGTCTGGTGTTTATTGTTAGTCTTCTGAAAATCAAGATTATCTTCCCCTCTCTCTACACACACGTGTGATGTTTATTGTCAGTCTTCTGGAAATCAAGATTATCTCCCCCTCTCTCTACACACACGTCTAGTGTTTATTGTTTGTCTTCTGGAAATCAAGATTATCTCCCCCTCTTTCTACACACACGTCTAGTGTTCATTGTTAGTATTCTGGAAATCAAGATTATCTCCCACCTCTCACTACACACACGTCTAGTGTTTATTGTTTGTCTTCTGGAAATCAAGATTATCTCCCCCGACCTCTACAAACACGTCTGGTGTTCAATGTTAGTCTTCTAGAAAATTACCAATAGTTTTTATCATATTTTAGACTCCTACGTTGGTGGTGTTTGGAGAGTATGATCGTGGGAAAAATTCCGCTGTTATGCTTGTTACCCAGAAGTCAAGGAGTTGAGATCCCCAGAGGAAACCATCCGGCTTATCTAACTAGCCCTGGGCTTTGGCATAAACTTCTTTACAATTTCCTTCGTTATGCTAACAAGCTTGCACTTGAGACTCAATGAAACAAAGCCAGCAGAAGCCAAAAAGACATTATGCGTATTTGTAATATATCTCACGATTTGTCAATTCTTGGCTGTGGATTGTGACAAAGAAAAAAAAACGGATATTAAGAAATATATTGCAATTCATGTTTTAAAGTAGTTTTATGTAGTGAGAACGTTTTTTTTCTTTTCTGCACTTGACTTGCAGATTCCATATTAATGATGTTGAGAAAAAATGTGCTATAAACCTATTCATGAAATGATAATAATAAATTTTATAACTATGTATACTGTTATACTGCTTATGGGACATACAACAGTGGAAATAATTTGGAAATGTGCAAATGATTCACACTGATGAGTAAAAGGAATGAATAGTTATATTTAAATGTGTAGCTTGTCACTCTTACAATAAATACAAACAAAAAGTAGATACGTTCTATAATGTAGTAATTTTATATTTGTTTTAAGCCTATCAGTACATTTTGTTCTTACGATAACACATGTCCATTAATGTGTCTTTGTTAATTTTTACTTCAAACCGTTATACCACATAAATCAGCTAAATTCTCAACTTTCCAGTTTCATATTAGTCTATACAGCCTCTTAAAATGTTTCTATCTGGACATCTAGCTGGTCAAGACATGATTGAGAGTGATTTTCCTCCTATTTCTTATTCCCTCACATTTTCTGCATGTCTGGGGTCTCAGTTTGTCTGGATTATGAAACTCTGTCCAACAGGTCTCGTCTTTGAAAGCTGACACGATGAACAATATTATGTTGTACTTGTTATCTGTCAGGATGCTATCTAACATCATTGGCTGAGATGTGTAGTACTTACTTCACTGAACATGCCATATATTGATACCACTTCCCTATTCACGACTAAAGAAGCTGTCACAAACTTTTGTCAAATGATTTGAATTTGGGTGCATTCGTCAGGACAATCTCCTCAAGCCTTCTAGCGTTTTCGTTTGGTTATTCCATCTAAGCAGTGGGTTTGGGACAACAAAACATCGACTGAGGCCATACGTATTGTACTGTTCTAGAGGTAACACTCACACTTATATCAGTGTCATTACAAAAAATATCTAATATTTTAATTTTATTCACTCTTTACACAATTATTACCAGTACAGCTCAAATAGCGTAGTAAGCAAATCATTTAAGAGTTAATTATTAGTTACATATAGCTTAAAAGGGTCGTGATAGTAGAATGATAACTGGGTCACTGAACACACCACTTAAAACTTTAATTCGTTCAGACGGAAAGTTATGAAGTGACTTCCTAAAAATCAGTTGGTTGGTCTACTGAGTGTCAATGTCAAATGTCTTTAATGGATGTTGAGGACGTTATGTCTAGAATTTGTGTTTGCGTATAGAGATTATTATATCCCAATGTTGCTGCATTCTTTAAATACGACAGTGTAGCATGTCAGCTTGTAAGACTCCTTGGTGGGTGAGTCAGTCGGCACCAAATTATATCTCATTTTTATGAATACTGTCTTATCTTGTTTACGATCTGTTTCACAGTTTCAGATTCTTCTTCTTTGTTGGACAAAACTTCAATCCTTATTGGGTAAAATGATATCATTATTTATCCAATAGGACTTAGGGGAACTCCCTAAATGTGTTAAAAAACTGTCATCAACAGACATTGTTGTTATTGAAACATCAAAGCTCGTTTTATAGGTCCAATATGGTCCAAGCCACAGGACCAAGGTGTTTGATAAACTGATGCACACCAACCAGCACCATTATTTTCAGTCTGTTTTCTTCCTATTATTCTGAAAACATTAAGTCAGGTTTATAAAAAACCACTTCAATTAATGTGGTTATTAGAATACTTTATATTACGTAGCTTTAACCTGTGTTTGCTACGGAAATAATAACTATGATAGCAGTAATTGTGAACCTTTATGTTTAAACTGTCAGGGACCACCCCTTCTTATTTGCAATCATACTGCCACTGGAAGGAAGATATTACGAAAATTGGTTGTGTTATTAATGGAAGCGAGTTAGTCTTCAGCTGTGCATTTCACTATTTTGTTTGGGTTTAGACATTGATATCTGTACAACATTCTGTGTGTTTTGCCTTATCTCAGTATTTTGTAAACTCCTGAATTTCCCTTTGCTGATAAAGTTATTTCAGATGAGACTTCTCCCTCTAGAGATACGGCATAATTATATGCCTTAGGCCAAACTGTTTGGATGTTGATTTGTTCATTTTGACTTGTTCCATCCATTAAATGGATGATAACCTATGATCCAACCTACGAGAGTGATAATGTTCTCACCAATCTAAGAGAGGTTGAATGCAGCTTAAGCCAACTATTCCTATGCTTTAATGAAACTTGGAGGAGGCAAAGTATCCTTCCTTACTATTCTAAGCATGCATTGGTGTTATGGTTAGGAGTCTCCACTCACAATATGCAGGTCAGGGGTTCGAACCCTATGATCAAACATTTCGCCCTTTCACCCTTTTAATTCCACTATTCATTGATAAAAGAGAAGCCTAAGAGTTGGCGGTAAGTTGACTAAGTGTCTTTCCTCTAGTCTATCATTTCTAAATTAGAGGCATTTAGTGCAGATAACTCTCAAGTAGCTTTGCGCAAAATCCAATAATTTACCTCTTCTTTCAAACTTCATCCTGCTATTGTTAACAACAGTATATGTCATCCTAAAGAATACTGACTGTCAAAAAGTACATCATAGACACTTTCTTTTACCAACCTCACAGCGTTCTGTAAGCCATACATGGTAAATCATGTATTAAATTATAAAAAAATAATACCAGGTTCTCTTTCACCACCACCACCACTTTAAAAGTTTTCTGGTATGAAATTCGAAAGTATATATCTATTCTATTTTCTATCTTGTAAACTAGTGGCCAAAAAGTGTTCTGTCTTGTAACCTAGTATCCAAAAATTGTTCTGTCTTTTAAATTAGTAGCTAAGAAGTGTTCTCTCTTATAACCTAGTGGCCAAGAAGTGACTAACTTACAGGCGATTAGCAGTACTCTCAGAGAGCGCTTTTCGTATAATTCTGGTGAGTACCAAGTTCTTCCGGAGTTTGGGTCAACAAAATAAATACTGAAATTAATTGTTCTTTCTCACTTTACTACGACTGAACTCAAACTATCTATCTAAGTTGTCTATTACGGCTACTGGACAAGATGTTGAGTTCTTCATTTTTGGTAACTTTTAACTCGTTAGTGGAGTTTGGTCACGCTACAGTTCAGCTGGCTCTTGTCGGTCATTTCGTTTGTAAGTGTACATAATACGTTCCAATGTTTGAAAGACGAGACATATAACTTGTAGCACTGTTTAACTTGGATTTAACGTGGTTAAAAAGTGATAAATATTCCCCAAAACATCAAAATTTGATTTCTTTATTCTACGTATATTACACAATTTTAAGAATAAATAATTCTTTGCACTTTAAAATATTCAAATTATTACATAAAAGTATAAGAGTAATTTTAAAACAATAATATTCTTTTTATCTGATTTCTTTAGGGAATTTAGTCTTTCCTTGTTACTTGACGTGTCCATAATTGTAACATTGGTTTCAATATAGCTACAAAATACATTTGACAAATTGTCACATATCTAAAGTAAAAAAAAAAGAAAAAAAGTTTGACAGTCGACGAGAATGTAGGATCCACCTTCATGATTATGACTTCATTTGATGGGAGTTTCTGGTTACTTAGAAGATAAAAAAATATGTAATTATAAAACACTGTACGACGCTACCAAAACTGTTTTGTTTTTCACAGATTTCGTCTAAACGATAACACCGTTGTTTCGTTTCACCAGAACCTTCATTATAATTCATAAACGTCACAAAAATGTGAAGTATTAAATATATTTATAAACTATCTATATATAATATACGTAATAATGATGAAATCTGAAAACAGAAATAGCCAAAAATGTGTTCGTTGTCAACTCACGCGGGAGCTTTGGTTTCTTTCGAATTTCGCACAAAGCTACAAGAGGTTATCTGCGCTAGCCATCACTAATTTAGCAGTGTAAGACTAGAGAAAAGGCAGCTAGTCATCACCACCCACCGCCAACTCTTCGACTACTCTTTTACCAACGAATAGTGTGATTGACCGTCGCATTATAACGTCCCCACGACTGAAAGGGCGAGCATGTTTGGTGTAATGGGGATTCGAACCCACGAACTTCAGATTAGGAGTCGAGTGCTTTAACCACCTGGCCATGCTGGGCTCACACGAGAGTTACAAATTTACATAAAATTTAGAGATCTATAGAAATATCTGAGACAAAACAGAAACCTACGATAACACACAGAACAATATTTATTAGAAATACAGGGTGTTCGGAAAGTCATTGTGCACTCATATATTTATTAACAGACGTGTTTCGATATAAAATACAGGAGGTAAATATGAATGACAATTATAAACAATATTGAAAGTGACCCCCGTTGGCATCAATACAGGCTTGGATCCTTCTTATTTTGTTTCTAAACACCGCTATCAGTTGCTGGCTTGAAATAGACTGAATGAATGCTGTTGTCGCTGTTTTCAAAACTACACAGTGACTTTCCGAACACCCTGTATAATCTCACAAAAAATGCAAATTACTATTGTAGTGTGTTATAAAATAGAAGGAAAGATAGTTTCACTTGATAACGAACCAGTAGACAGTAGAGATCAAACTTTAACAGAAACTGAACGGCGGTCTTTAACAGGATAATTACAATGTGGTTGGCACAGAGAAATAGCAAGCTTTTCGTGGAACTGTTGATAGTTTAATCCACTGAAATACAAAGATGAAGGTAATATTGTTTGTTTGGGAATTTCGCACAAAGTTACTCGAGGGCTATCTGTGCTAGCCGTCTCGAATTTAGCAGTGTAAGACGAGAGGGAAGGCAGCTAGTCATCACCACCCACCGCCAACTCTTGGGCTACTCTTTAACCAACGAAAAGTGGGATTGACCCTCACATTATACACCCCCACGGCTGGGAGGGTGAGCATGTTTAGCGCGGGCGCGAACCCGCGACCCTCGGATTACGAGTCGCACGCCTTACGCGCTCGGCCATGCCAGGCCCTACGTAATATTGACAACAGTAAGATACACATTTAGTACGAAGTAATCCAAATGGGTGTATAGCCACTATAAAACGCAGATATTTCATGACTTCCTTATATACAAAAAAAGATTTTCCTTTCTCTCCTATTACACTATTTTTTCTAGTGATGGTGAGCTTTTGGTAAGATAACACTGGTATTGTGGCAAAACTTTGTTTTGGAATACTTAAATTCTTTTTTTTCTCTCAATATTATCTTAATCATTGGGATAAAGTATAATGGTATGGTAATCTATACTCTAACATACTCCATTAATAATTAGAAATTAAACAGTAGGATCAAATCATATGGCATGATAATCTATACACTAACATACTGCATTAATAGTTAGAGAGTTAAACAGAAGGATAAAATCATATGGTATGGTAATCTATACTCTAACACACCCCATTAATAATTAGAGTTGGTGCAACAATTTATGAAACAAGTTTTAAAGTAGCAAATTCTCACAGCTGTGTACCTGTTCCATATATTGTCTTTTTTGTTCTTCTCTTTGCCTTCTACAACCTCTGCATATTCAAGATTGAAAATTAAGCGATAATATACAAAGTTTCTGATGCTGGATACAAAAATCAGCAAGCCATATGACAAACAGCCGATACAAAATTGCGATAGAATGGTATATATGAAACTATAATTTGTCATTGTTTGGTAATACGTAGTAGCGTGATGCTGTTCTAAATCTGATTCCTTTTGAGAACAATAAGTAACAGTTCTTTCAAATGTAAATTATTAATACGTTAAAATGATAGACTGGGGACTTACAATTTTGAAGAAAGGAACCATGGTGTCGTCAGAAGTAAGTTCCTGGACGTATAAAGCCATATTCTGGGGTTTGATAGCTTGTGGTACAGATTGGGGCAATGTACGCTATTTAATGGCATTATGAAACAAAATAATATGGATCAACTTGGCAGTCTAGAACTAACGAGAAAGAGATTCGTAATAAAAGTCACACCTCAGACATGAGAAGAAAATTGTAGCGCTTTTTAACAGGCAAGAATTCACAAATACAAAGGACAATGACAAAAGCTGTCTACATGACCCAGGCAACAGCAGGCAAAAGAATCAAAAGGATCTCTCTATGAATAAACTATACAAGTTGCTTCAATGAAATATCCAGGATTAGAGATCCATTTGTTGAAGACTCTATGAATATATCTATTCAAGACAAATGCAGTACGTCACGACACCCTACAAAGAGTATGTGCACTTTGTTAACTATGAAAACTGGTGTAATTTTGTATTAGGAGACTGGTGAATCAAATTTTCAAAAGGTACATGACATACCGCGAAACTTTGTTGAAAAGATTCACGATTATTAGTGGAATTGCACCAGAGGTAAGTTATGAATCAAGAGGGTAGGTACAAAGGTCAAAGTATTTTAGTTCTGGAACTTCGTGCAAAGCTATTCGAGAGCAATCCTTTATTTAGTAGTGTCAGACTAGAGGAAAACCACCTAGTCAACAACACCCACTGCTTACTCTTGGGCTATTCTTACCAGCGAAAACTGGGATTGACTATTACATCATAATATCCTCCTTTGACTGAAAGTTCGAGCGTCGTAACCACCAGAACAGGTCAAAGTATACTCTCGTTACAATCAAATCAATCTTCTTCTTACTTTGTACAGCATATAAATACAGAATTTGTAAGGAAAAGAGGCCTAATCAAGGACATGGACGATTTTCTTTTATTAAATATTATTCAAAATCGAGTCCTTTCCCCAGATATCGATTTCATGCAGTTCCATTATTGGCTCTTCGGTCACTGAGCGGTAAATTTGTAGGTTAAAATAGCCCAATTTGTAACTTTGCGCTTGACAATAAACACGGCCTTTAGTGTATGTGTTAGTTTTATCGACAGTTTAGGTAACATATGAGAGGTTCATGTTTATTTGATGGTTTGAACTGCATATCTAGTATTTCTGTGGAAATATAAAATGGTATAAATCTGTTTCAAGTTTATCTTAAATGCTAGGGACACTCCACACACTGCTTACCCTCCGTTGCCAGCGACATTTCCCCAACTACTAACACCCCCGTTGCTAGGAACATTTCCCACACTGCTTACCTCCTTTGCTAATGACATTTCCCTCACTGGTTACTCAACGTTGCTGGGGACATTTTCCACATGGCTTACCCCCGTTGCTAGTGAAATTTCACCCACTGCTTACCCCCGTTGTTAGGGGCATTACCCCCACTAGTTACCCCACGTTCCTAGGGAAATTTCCCCAATAGAATACCCCTTGCTAGGGAAATTTCACCCACTGCATACCCTCCGTTGTTAGGGACATTTCCCACATTGATTACACAAGTTGCAATTGACATTTCCCACATGGCATACCCCCATTACTTGGGACATTTCTCCCACTGCTTACCCACGTTGCTATGGACATTTCCCCTACAGCTTGACCCCGAGTTGCTAGGGACATTTCTCACACTGCTTACTCCTTTTCTGGGGTCATTTTTCCATTGCTTACACTTCGTTGCTAGGGATATTTCTCCCACTGCCTACTGTCGTTGCTAGGGACATTTCCCACTTCTTATCCCCGTTGCTGGAGGCACATTTCCTTCACTGCTTACCCCCGTTGCTAGGAAGATTTCCCATACTGCTTACCTCCGTTGCTAAAGGCATTACCCCCACTGTTTATCCCCCGTTGCTAGGAAAATTTCCCCAATTGAATACCCCCTTGCTAAGGAAATTTTACCCACTGCTTACCCCCGTTGCTAAGGACATTTCGAATCACCGCTTACCCCTGTTGCTAGGGACATTTCCGACATTGCTTACTCCCGTTGCTAGGGACATTTCCCACATTGGTTACCCAAGTTGCAAAGGATAATTCCCAGACTGCTTACCTCACGTTGACACGGACATTTCTCCCACTGTTACCCCCATTGCTAAGGACATTTCCCCCTCTTCTTACACCCCGTTGCTACAGATATTTCCCACATTGTTTACCCCTTGTTGCTAGGAACATTTCCCACATGGCTTACCCCCGTTGCTAGTGACATTTCACCCACTTTTTATACCCCCTTGCTTTGGGAGATTTCCCACACTGCTTACCTCACGTTGCTACAGACATTTCCCCACTGCTAACCCCCCGTTGCTGGGACATTTGCCCCTCCTCTTACACCCCTTTGCTACGGACATTTCCTACATTGCTTACCTTCGGTTGCTAGGGATGTTTCACCCACTTCTTCTCCCCATTGCTAGGGACATTTTCCCCACTACATACGCCCCATTGCTAAGGACATTCCCATCACTGCTTACCCCGTTGCTATGAAAATTTCCTTCACTGCTTACCCCAGTTGCTTGGGAAGTTTCCCCTTTGCTAGGGACATTTCCCCCACTGCTTACCCCCGTTGTTAGGGACATTTCCGAAACTGCTTACCCCCCGTTGCTTGGGGCATTTCCCGAACTGCTTACACCTGTTGCTAGGGACATTTCTCTCTGCTTTTCCCCGTTGCCAGGGACATTTCCCACACTGCTTACCCTTCCCCCTTTGCTTGGGAGATTACCAACATGGCTCACCCCCGTTGCTAGGGACATTTCCGAAACTGCTTACACCCTATTGCTAGGGACTTTACCCCACTATTTACCCCCGTTGGTTGGGAGATTTCTCCCATTGCTTAACCTCAGTTCCTAGGGACATTT
>NC_134837.1:113153916-113176282 GCF_004210375.1 Tachypleus tridentatus
GGATAATTACAATGTGGTTGGCACAGAGAAATAGCAAGCTTTTCGTGGAACTGTTGATAGTTTAATCCACTGAAATACAAAGATGAAGGTAATATTGTTTGTTTGGGAATTTCGCACAAAGTTACTCGAGGGCTATCTGTGCTAGCCGTCCCGAATTTAGCAGTGTAAGACGAGAGGGAAGGCAGCTAGTCATCACCACCCACCGCCAACTCTTGGGCTACTCTTTAACCAACGAAAAGTGGGATTGACCCTCACATTATACACCCCCACGGCTGGGAGGGTGAGCATGTTTAGCGCGGGCGCGAACCCGCGACCCTCGGATTACGAGTCGCACGCCTTACGCGCTCGGCCATGCCAGGCCCTACGTAATATTGACAACAGTAAGATACACATTTAGTACGAAGTAATCCAAATGGGTGTATAGCCACTATAAAACGCAGATATTTCATGACTTCCTTATATACAAAAAAAGATTTTCCTTTCTCTCCTATTACACTATTTTTTCTAGTGATGGTGAGCTTTTGGTAAGATAACACTGGTATTGTGGCAAAACTTTGTTTTGGAATACTTAAATTCTTTTTTTTCTCTCAATATTATCTTAATCATTGGGATAAAGTATAATGGTATGGTAATCTATACTCTAACATACTCCATTAATAATTAGAAATTAAACAGTAGGATCAAATCATATGGCATGATAATCTATACACTAACATACTGCATTAATAGTTAGAGAGTTAAACAGAAGGATAAAATCATATGGTATGGTAATCTATACTCTAACACACCCCATTAATAATTAGAGTTGGTGCAACAATTTATGAAACAAGTTTTAAAGTAGCAAATTCTCACAGCTGTGTACCTGTTCCATATATTGTCTTTTTGTTCTTCTCTTTGCCTTCTACAACCTCTGCATATTCAAGATTGAAAATTAAGCGATAATATACAAAGTTTCTGATGCTGGATACAAAAATCAGCAAGCCATATGACAAACAGCCGATACAAAATTGCGATAGAATGGTATATATGAAACTATAATTTGTCATTGTTTGGTAATACGTAGTAGCGTGATGCTGTTCTAAATCTGATTCCTTTTGAGAACAATAAGTAACAGTTCTTTCAAATGTAAATTATTAATACGTTAAAATGATAGACTGGGGACTTACAATTTTGAAGAAAGGAACCATGGTGTCGTCAGAAGTAAGTTCCTGGACGTATAAAGCCATATTCTGGGGTTTGATAGCTTGTGGTACAGATTGGGGCAATGTACGCTATTTAATGGCATTATGAAACAAAATAATATGGATCAACTTGGCAGTCTAGAACTAACGAGAAAGAGATTCGTAATAAAAGTCACACCTCAGACATGAGAAGAAAATTGTAGCGCTTTTTTAACAGGCAAGAATTCACAAATACAAAGGACAATGACAAAAGCTGTCTACATGACCCAGGCAACAGCAGGCAAAAGAATCAAAAAGGATCTCTCTCTATGAATAAACTATACAAGTTGCTTCAATGAAATATCCAGGATTAGAGATCCATTTGTTGAAGACTCTATGAATATATCTATTCAAGACAAATGCAGTACGTCACGACACCCTACAAAGAGTATTTGCACTTTGTTAACTATGAAAACTGGTGTAATTTTGTATTAGGAGACTGGTGAATCAAATTTTCAAAAGGTACATGACATACCGCGAAACTTTGTTGAAAAGATTCACGATTATTAGTGGAATTGCACCAGAGGTAAGTTATGAATCAAGAGGGTAAGTACAAAGGTCAAAGTATTTTAGTTCTGGAACTTCGTGCAAAGCTATTCGAGAGCAATCCTTTATTTAGTAGTGTCAGACTAGAGGAAAACCACCTAGTCAACAACACCCACTGCTTACTCTTGGGGCTATTCTTACCAGCGAAAACTGGGATTGACTATTACATCATAATATCCTCCTTTGACTGAAAGTTCGAGCGTCGTAACCACCAGAACAGGTCAAAGTATACTCTCGTTACAATCAAATCAATCTTCTTCTTACTTTGTACAGCATATAAATACAGAATTTGTAAGGAAAAGAGGCCTAATCAAGGACATGGACGATTTTCTTTTATTAAATATTATTCAAAATCGAGTCCTTTCCCCAGATATCGATTTCATGCAGTTCCATTATTGGCTCTTCGGTCACTGAGCGGTAAATTTGTAGGTTAAAATAGCCCAATTTGTAACTTTGCGCTTGACAATAAACACGGCCTTTAGTGTATGTGTTAGTTTTTATCGACAGTTTAGGTAACATATGAGAGGTTCATGTTTATTTGATGGTTTGAACTGCATATCTAGTATTTCTGTGGAAATATAAAATGGTATAAATCTGTTTCAAGTTTATCTTAAATGCTAGGGACACTCCACACACTGCTTACCCTCCGTTGCCAGCGACATTTCCCCAACTACTAACACCCCCGTTGCTAGGAACATTTCCCACACTGCTTACCTCCTTTGCTAATGACATTTCCCTCACTGGTTACTCAACGTTGCTGGGGACATTTTCCACATGGCTTACCCCCGTTGCTAGTGAAATTTCACCCACTGCTTACCCCCGTTGTTAGGGGCATTACCCCCACTAGTTACCCCACGTTCCTAGGGAAATTTCCCCAATAGAATACCCCTTGCTAGGGAAATTTCACCCACTGCATACCCTCCGTTGTTAGGGACATTTCCCACATTGATTACACAAGTTGCAATTGACATTTCCCACATGGCATACCCCCATTACTTGGGACATTTCTCCCACTGCTTACCCACGTTGCTATGGACATTTCCCCTACAGCTTGACCCCGAGTTGCTAGGGACATTTCTCACACTGCTTACTCCTTTTCTGGGGTCATTTTTCCATTGCTTACACTTCGTTGCTAGGGATATTTCTCCCACTGCCTACTGTCGTTGCTAGGGACATTTCCCCACTTCTTATCCCCGTTGCGAGGCACATTTCCTTCACTGCTTACCCCCGTTGCTAGGAAGATTTCCCATACTGCTTACCTCCGTTGCTAAAGGCATTACCCCCACTGTTTATCCCCCGTTGCTAGGAAAATTTCCCCAATTGAATACCCCCTTGCTAAGGAAATTTTACCCACTGCTTACCCCCGTTGCTAAGGACATTTCGAATCACCGCTTACCCCTGTTGCTAGGGACATTTCCGACATTGCTTACTCCCGTTGCTAGGGACAATTCTGAAACTGCTTACCCCCGTTGGTAGGGACATTTCCCACATTGGTTACCCAAGTTGCAAAGGATAATTCCCAGACTGCTTACCTCACGTTGACACGGACATTTCTCCCACTGTTACCCCATTGCTAAGGACATTTCCCCCTCTTCTTACACCCCGTTGCTACAGATATTTCCCACATTGTTTACCCCTTGTTGCTAGGAACATTTCCCACATGGCTTACCCCCGTTGCTAGTGACATTTCACCCACTTTTTATACCCCCTTGCTTTGGGAGATTTCCCACACTGCTTACCTCACGTTGCTACAGACATTTCCCCACTGCTAACCCCCGTTGCTAAGGACATTTGCCCCTCCTCTTACACCCCTTTGCTATGGACATTTCCTACATTGCTTACCTTCGGTGCTAGGGATGTTTCACCCACTTCTTCTCCCCATTGCTAGGGACATTTTCCCCACTACATACGCCCCATTGCTAAGGACATTCCCATCACTGCTTACCCCGTTGCTATGAAAATTTCCTTCACTGCTTACCCCAGTTGCTTGGGAAGTTTCCCCTTTGCTAGGGACATTTCCCCCACTGCTTACCCCCGTTGTTAGGGACATTTCCGAAACTGCTTACCCCCCGTTGCTTGGGGCATTTCCCGAACTGCTTACACCCGTTGCTAGGGACATTTCCCTCTCTGCTTTTCCCCCGTTGCCAGGGACATTTCCCACACTGCTTACCCTTCCCCCTTTGCTTGGGAGATTACCAACATGGCTCACCCCCGTTGCTAGGGACATTTCCGAAACTGCTTACACCCTATTGCTAGGGACTTTACCCCACTATTTACCCCCGTTGGTTGGGAGATTTCTCCCATTGCTTAACCTCAGTTCCTAGGGACATTTCCCACATGGCTTATCCCCGTTGCTAGGGAAATTTCCCCCACTACATACGCCCGTTGCTAGGAACATTAACCACACTGCTTAACCCCGTTGCTAGATACATTTCCCCTACTATATAAGTGATGTTGCTAGGGACATTTCTCTCACTGCTTACACCCTATTGCTAGGGACTTTACCCCACTATTTACCCCCGTTGCTATGAAAATTTCCTTCACTGCTTACCCCAGTTGCTAGAGACATTTCCTCCTCTGCTGAATCCCAGTTGCTACGGAAATTTCTCACACATCTTACACCCCGATGCTACCAACACTTCCCCAACTGCTTACCACTATTGCTAGTGACATTTTCCCCGCTGCTTACCACGAGTTGCTAGGGACACTTCCCCACTGCTTACCCCAGTTACTAGGCACATTTCGGACACCACTTACCCCCCGTTGCTAGAGACATTTCCCACAGTTCTTACCGCCGCTGGTAGGAACATTTCCCTCTCTGCTTACCCCCCGTTCTTAGGGATATTTCCCCCCACTGCTTACCCCCATTGCTAGGGACATATCTCACACTGCATACGTCCTGTTCCTAGGGTCATTTCTCCCACTCCACATCCCCCGTTGCTCGGGATATTTCCCCAACTACTTACACCCCGTTGCTAGGGGCATTTCCCACATTGCTTACCTTCCGCTGCTAGGGAAAATTTCCACATTGCTTGCACCCGCGTTTCTATAGACATTTTCCACACTGCTTATTACCAGTTACTAAGGGCATTTTCTACACTACTTACACCCATTGCTATGGACATTTCCCCCACTGCTTATCCCACATGCTATGGCTATTTCATTTTCCCTGTTGCTAATGCTTGCCACCCGTTGCAAGTGACATTTGTTCTACGGCTTATACCCCCGTTGCTAGAAACAATTCCCTCACATCTTACCCCCCGTTACTAGAACATTTCCCCTACTGCTTACCCCCCGTTCCTAGGGACAATTCCCACATTGCTTACCCCTTGTTGCTAGGGACATTTCCCACATGGCTTACCCCCGTTGCTAGGCACATTTCACACATTGCTTACCCTCCATTGCCAGCGACATTTCCCCAACTGCTAACACCCCCGTTGCTAGGAACATTTCTCACATGGCTTACCCCCGTTGCCAATGACATTTCCCTCACTGCTTACCCCCGCTGTTAAGGGCATTACCCCCACTGTTTGCCCCCCGTTCCTACGGAAATTTCACCCACTGCTTACCCTCCGTTGTTAGGGACATTTCCCAACCCAAGTTGCAATTGACATTTCCCACATGGCTTACCCCCATTACTTGGGACATTTCTCCCACTGCTTACCCACGTTGCTAGGGACATTTCCCTAACTGATTGACCCCCAGTTGCTAGGGACATTAACCACACTGCTTACCCTTTCCTAGGGACATTTCCCCCACTATATATGCCATGTTGCTAGGGATATTTCCCCCACTGTTTACCCCCGTTGCAAGGACATTCCCCCACTGCTTAAATCCCGTTGCTAGGTACATTTCCCCCACTGTTTACCCCCGTTGCAAGGGATATTTCCGAGACTGCTTACCTCACGTTGCTACGGACATTTCTCCCACTGTTACCCCCATTGCTAAGGACATTTCCTCCTCTTCTTACACCCCTTTGCTACTGATATTTCCCACACTGCTTACCTCACGTTGCTACGGACATTTCCCCACTGCTCACCCCCGTTGCTAAGGACATTTCCCCCTCCTCTTACACCCCTTTGCTACGGACATTTCTCACATTGCTTACCTTCGGTGCTAGGGACATTTCTTCCATTGCCTACCCCTGTTGCAAGGAGCATTTCCCCCACTGCCTGGCCCCCGTTGCTTGGGACATTTCCACAACTGAATCCCCAGTTGCAACTGACATTTCTTCTACTGCTTATACCCCTGTTGCTAGAAATATTCACCCCATTGCTTACCCTCCGTTGCTAAGGGCATTTCCCACACTTCATACACCCCCGTTGCTAGGGACATTTTCCCAACTGCTTACCGCCCACCGTTAGGGACATTACCCCCTAAATACCCCTCTTAGCTAGAGACATTTCCCAAACTACTATCCCCCACATTGCTAAGGACAATTCCCACATGGCTAAACCCAGTTGCTAGGGGCATTTCACCCACTGCTAACCCCCTATTGCTAGAGACATTTCCCCCTGGTAAACCCCAGTTGCTAGGGACATATACCCCAGTGCTTACCCCCCGTTGCTGGGAACATTTCCCACATGGCTTACCCCCGTTGATAGGGACATTTCCCTCTCTGCTTTCCCCCCGTTGCTTGGGACATTTTCTACATGGCTTATCCCCATTGCTAGCGACATCTCACCCACTGTTTACGCCGTTACTAGGAGATTTCTCCCACTATTTCCCCCCGATGCTAGGGATATTCCCCCACTGCTTAACCCCCGTTGCTATGGAAATCTCCGCCACTACTTAATCCCTTTTCTAGGGACATTTCAACCACTTCTCACCCCCCTTTGCTAGGGGCATTTCTCATATGGGTTACCTCCATTGCTAGTGAAATTTCACACACTGTTTACCCCCCGTTGCTAGGGAAATTTCCCCAATTGAATACCCCCTTGCTTACCACCCGTTGCTAGAGACATTTCGAATCACCGATTACCTCCCGTTTCTAGGGACATTTCCCACATTGCTTACCCCCGTTGGTAGGGACATTTCACCCACTGCTTACACCCCATTGCTTTGGACAGTTCCCCCACTGCTTCCCCCCGTTGCTAGGGAAATTTCCCCCACTGAATACCTCCCGTTTCTGGAGGCATTGCCCACACTACTGATCCCCAGTTGCTGGGAACATTTCCAACACTTCCAACCCCCTCTTGCTAGGGACTCTTCAACCACTACTTACCCCCCTTTGCTAGGGATATTTCCCCAACTGCTTACCCACCATTGCTAATGAAATTTTCCCCACTGCTTGCCCCCCCATTGGTAGGAACATTTCCCTCATGGCTTATTCCCTTTGCTAGGGACATTTCAACCACTGCTTACCCCGCTTTACTAGGGATATTTCTCTCATTGTTTACCCACCATTGCTAATGAAATTTCGGACACTTCTTATCCCCCGTTGGTATTCCTATTTTCCTACTGCTTAACACCATTGCTAGGGACATTTCCCACACTGCTTTTCCCACCCCATTGAGAGGGACATTTATCCCAGTGCATACTCCCCGTTCATAGGGACATTTCCAACACTGCATACCCCCCGTTGCTAAGAACATTTCCCACATGGCTTACCCCCGCTGATGGGACATCTCCTTCTCTGCTTTCCCCCCGTTGCTAGGGACATTTTCCACACTGCTTAACCCCCATTGCTAATGAAATCTTCCCCACTGCTTCCACCCGTTGCTAAAGACATTTCCCTCACTGCTTACCCACGTTGCTAAGAACATTTCGGACACTTTTTATCCCCTGTTGCTAGGGACATTTCCCCCACTAGTTACCCCCGTTGCTATGGACATTTTTCCACTGCTTAACACCGTTGCTGGGGACATTTCTCACATGGCTTACACCCGTTCCTACGGACATTTCCCACACTGCTTACCCCCCGTTGCTAGGGACACTTTCCCCACTGTTAACCCCCCATTGACAGAGACATTTCCCACACTGCTTACCTTTGTTGCTAGGGTTATTTCCCACACTGCTTACGCCCCGTTGCAAGGGACATTTGCTCTACTGTTTACCAACCGTTGCTTTGGATATTTCCCCCACTGCTTTCCCCTGTTGCTATGGAAATTTTCCCCAGTGCATACCCCCCGTTGCTAGGCACATTTCCCCCACAGCTTAATCAATTTGCTAAGGACATTTCCCCCACAGCTTAATCAATTTGCTAAGGACATTTCCCACACTGCTTACTCTACTTTTCTAGGCATACTTCACTCACTGCATACGAACCATTGCTCGGGACATTTCCCTCACTGCTTACCTTCCCTTGCTAAGGACGTTTCTGACACTGCTTAACCGACGTTGTTAGAAACTTTACCCACATTGCTTACCACCCGTTGCTAGAGACATTTCCTTCACTGATTATCCCGGTTGTTAGGGACATTTTCACCACTGTTAACTACCCCGTTGCAATGAACCTTTCCTCACTGCTTACCCCCGTTCCTAGGGAAATTTCTCTCACTGTTTACGCCAGTTTCTAAGTACATTTCGAACACTGTTTACCCCCCGTTGCTTGGGACATTTCACACATTGCTTACCACCGTTGCTAAGGCCAATTCCAAAACTGCTTACCCTCGTTGTTAGAGACATTTCCCTCACTGCTTACCCCCCGTTGCTAGGGATATTTCCCGCGTGGTATACCCCCGTTGCTAGGGACATTTCACCCACTGCTTACCCCCGTTTCGAAAGACATTTCCCCCTCTGTTAACACCCCGTTCCTAGGGACATTTCCCCACTGCTTACCACCCGTTGCTAGGAACATTTCCCCCACTGCTTACCACCCGTTGCTAGAGACATTTACCCCACTGCTTACAGCCCCGTTGAGAGAGACATTTTCCACAATGCTTAACCCCTGTTGCTAGGGACATTTCCCACACTACTTACCCCCGTTGGTAGGGGCACTTCCCTCTCTCGTTACCCCCTATTACTAAGGACAATTCACCCACTGCTTACCCCGTTGCTAAGGACATTTTGGACACCCCTTACCCCCATTGCTAGGGACATTTCCCACATTTCTTACTGCTATTGGTAGGGACATTTCCCTCCCTTCTTACCCCCCGTTCCTAGGGACATTTACAACACTGCTTTCCCCCCAGTGGCTGGGTACATTTCCTACATGGCTTACGCCTGTTCTTAGAAACATTTCAGATACAGCTTATCCCCCATTGGTACGTACATTTCGCCCACTGCTTTCCCCGTTTGCTAGGTCCATTTGCCCCACTGCTCACCTCAGTTACTCGGGACATTTCCCCTTTTGCTTACCCCTCGTTGTTATGGAAATTTCCCCCACTGCTTACCCCCTCGTTGCTACGGACATTTCAACACTGCTTACTCCCCGTTGCTAGGGACATTTCCCCCACTGTTTACCCCCGTTGCTAGAAAAATTTCTACTTTTGAATACCCCTCGTTGCTAGGGAAATTTCTCCCAATGCTTACCCTTCGTTTCTAACTACATTTCGGACACTGTTTACCCCTCGTTGCTAGGGACATTTCCCTCACTGCTTAGCCCCCGTTCCTAGAAACATTTTTGCCACTGTTAAACCCCTGTTGATAAGGATATTTCCCACACTGCTTATCTTTGTTGCTAGGGAAATTTCCCCCATTGCTTACCCCCTCGTTGCTAGGGAAATTTCCCCAATAGAATACCCCTTGCTAGGGAAATTTCACCCACTGCATACACTCCGTTGTTAGGGACATTTCCCACATTGGTTACACAAGTTCCAATTGACATTTCCCCCACAGCTTACCCCCGTTTCAAGGGACCTTTCCCCACTGCTTACCACCATTGCTAGAAAAATTCCCCTATTGAATACCCCCTGTTGTTAGGGCCAATTCCGACACTGCTTACCCTCGTTCCTAGGGGCATTTCCCCTACTGCTTACCCCTAAGTTGCTAGGGACATTTCCTCCCTTGCTTACGCCCCGTTGCAAGGTACATTTGCTCTACTGCTTACCCTCCTTGGCTAGGGATATTTCCCACACTGCTTTCACTCGTTGCTATGGAAATTTTCGCCACTGCTTAATCACTTTTCTAGGGACATTTCAACCACTACTTACCCCCTTTGCTAGGGGCATTTCCCATATGGGTTACCACCGTTGCTAGTGACATTTCACACACTGGTTACCCCCGTTGCTAGGGGCATTACCCCCACCGTTTACCCCCCGTTGCTAGAATTACCCCAATTGAATACTCCCTTGCTAAGGAAATTTCACTCACTGAATACCTCCCGATTCTAGGGTCATTGCCCACACTACTGAGCCCCAGTTGTTAGGAACATTAACCACATTGCTTACCCCCGTTACTAGGGACATTTCACCCACTGCTTACCCCACGTTGCTAGGGACATTTCCCCCACTACATAAGCCATGTTGGTGGTATCATTTCCCACAGTGCTTACACCCCATTACTAGGGACCATTCCTGCACTATTTAACACCCGTTGCTAGGGACGTTTCCTCTACGCTTACACCCGTTGCTAGGGAAATTTCCAACTCTGAATACCCCGTTTCCACGGTCATTTAGGACACTGCTCACCCCCCCCCCCGTTGCTAGAGATATTTCCCACACTGCTCACACCCGTTGCTAGAGACATTTCACTCAATACTTACCCCTTGTGGCTTGGGACATTTCCCACATTGCTTGCCCCTGTTGCCAGGAACATTTCCCCACTTCTTATTCTTCTTTGATAGGGACATTTCCCCCACAAAATACGCCCCGCTGCTAGGAACATGAACCACATTGCTTACCCCCGTTGTTAAGGACATTTCACCCACTGCTAACCCCACGTTGCTAGGGACGTTTCCCCCACTACATACACCATGTTGTTAGGATCATTTCCCACAGTGTTTACACCCCATTGTTAGAGACCTTTCCGAGCACTATTTAACACCCGTTGCTAAGGACGTTTCGCCCTCTGCTTACACTCGTTGCTAGGGAATTTTCCCCTCTGAATACCCCCGTTGCAATGGTCATTTAGAACACTGCTTACCACCCCGTTGTTAGGGACATTTCACTCACTACTTACCCCTTATTGCTTCGGACATTTCCCACATTGCTTACCCCCGTTGCTCGTGACATTTCCCACATGGCTTATATAGGTTGCAAAGAATAATTCTCTCACTGCTTACCCCCCGTCGCGAGAAACATTTCCAACACTGCTCACCCTCCCGTTTCTAGGGACATTTCCCACATTGCTTTCCCCAGTTGGTTGGGACACTTCACCCACTGTTAACCACGGTTGCTTGCTAAATTTTATCCACTGCCTACACCCCCGTTACAAAAGACATTTCCCACACTGCTTAACTCCCGCTGCTTCTGAAAAACTACAAGACAATCATGTTAATATAACAATTGTCACAAAGAATAAGAAACACTCACGTTATTAAAACACTTGTTACAAAGAACAAGACACTCGTGTTAATGTAACACTTGTTACAAAGAACAAGAAACACTCACGCTATTATAACACTTGCAACAAAGAACAAGAAACACTCGTGTTAATGTAACACTTCTTACAAAAAACAAGACACTCATGTTAATGTAACACTTGTAAGAAAGAACAAGAGAACTCGTGACAATATAACACTTGTTACAAAAACAAGAAACAATTATGTAAATATAATACTTGTTTCAAAGAATGAGAGAACTCGAGTTTATATTAAACTTGTAGAATGAACAAGAGGCACTCTTGTTAATGTAACACTTGTTACAAAAAAAAGAACTCGTGTTTATATTACACTTGTTACAAAGAACAAGAAACACTCGTGTTAATATAACACGTGTTTCAACGAACAAGAGTCACTCATGTTAATGTAACACTTCTTACAAAGAAGAAGAGGTCGGGTTAATATAACACTTGTTACAAAGAACAGGACGTGTTAATATAACACTTGTTACAAAGAAAAAGAGAAACTCATTTTAATATAACACTTGTTACAAAGAATAAGACACTTATGTTAATATAACACTTGGTACAAAGAACAAGAGAACTCGTGTTAATGTAACGCTTGTTACAAAGAAGAAAAGAACTCGTGTTAATGTAACGCTTGTTACAAAGAAGAAAAGAACTAGTGCAAATAAAAGACTTATTACACAGAACAAAAGAATTCGTGTTAATATAACTCTTGTTACAAAGAACAAGAAACAATCATGTAAATATAACACATGTTTCAAAGAACAAGATAAGACGTGTTTATATTACACTTGCTGCAAAGAACAAGACACTCGTGTTAATGTAACACTTGTTACAAAGAACAAGAAACACTCACGCTATTATAACACTTGTTACAAAGAACAAGAGAACTCGTGTTTATATTACACTTGCTACAAAGAACAAAAAACACTCGTGTTAATGTAACACTTGTTACAAAGAACAAGAAAACTCATGTTAATGTAACACTTGTTAAAAAGAAAAAAGAATTCGTGTTGATATAACACTTGTTACAAAGAACAAGAGAACTCGTGTTAATTTAACACATTACAAACAACAAGAGACTCTCATGTTAACGTAACACTTGTTAAAAAGAACAAAAGAACTCGTGTTTAAGTAAAACTTCTTACAAAGAACAAAAGACACTCATGTTAATATATCACTTGTTACAAAAAATACGACACGATCATTTTAATGTAACACTTGTTACAAAGAACAAGAAACAATCATGTTAATCTAACAATTGTTTAAAAAGAACAAGAGACACTCATGTCAATATAACACTTGTTAAAAAAAACAAGAGATCTCGTGTTAATATAACACTTGCTACAAAGAACAAAATACAATAATGTTAATATAACACTTTTACAAAGAACAATAGAACTCGTGTTAATGTAACACTTGTTACAAAGAACAAAACACTCACGTTTATGTAACACTTGTTACAAAAAATAAAAGACACTCATGTTAATATAACACTTGTTAAGAAGAACAAGAGAAACTCGTGTTAATATAACACATTTTCAAAGAACAAGTGAACTCGTGTTCATATAACACTTGTGACAAAGAAGAAGATAATTCGTGTTAATATAACACTTATTATAAACAAGACACTGATGTTAATGTAACACTTGTTACAAAGGACAAAAGAACTCGTGTTTATGTAACACTTGTTACAAAGAAAGAGACCCACTCATGTTAATGTAACACTTGTTAAAAAGAACAAGAGATCTCGTGTTAATGTAACACTTAAAAAAAAGAGAAACAATCGTGTTAATTTAATAATAATTACAAAGAAAAAGAAAAATCGTGTTAATATAACACTTCTTACAACGAACACGACACTCATGTTATTGTAACACTTTTACAAAGAACAAGAGATACTCATGTTTATGTAACACTTGTTACAAAGAACAAGACATGTTAATATAACACTTGTTACAAAAAACAAGAAACACTCTCTTAATGTAAACTTATTCCAAAGAAAATAAGAACTCGTGTTGACATAACACTTCCTACAAAGAACAAGAGAACTCGTATTGATATAACACTTCCTACAAAGAACAAAAGACACTCATGTTTAGGTAACACTTGTTACAAAGAACAAAAGAACTCGTGTTTATGTAACACTTGTTACAAAGACCAAGACACAATCATGTTAATGTAACACTTCTTAAAAAGAACAAGAGATCTCGTGTTAATATAATACTTGCTACAAAGAACAAGAGACAATGATGTTAATATAACACTTTTACAAAGAACAAGAGACACTCATGTTTATGTAACACTAGTTACAAAGAACAAAAGACATTTTAATATAACACTTGTCACAAAGAACAAGAGACACTCATGTTAAAGTAACACTAGTTACAAAGAACAAAAGACATTTTAATATAACACTTGTCACAAAGAACAAGAGACACTCATGTTAATGTAACACTTGTTAAAAAGAAAAAAGAACTCGTGTTGATATAACACTTGTTACAAAGAACAAGAGAACTCGTGTTAATTTAACACATTACAAACAACAAGAGACTCTCATGTTAATGTAACACTTGTTAAAAAGAACAAAAGAACTCGTGTTTATGTAAAACTTCTTACAAAGAACAAAATACACTCATGTTAATATATCACTTGTTACAAAAAATACGACACGATCATTTTAATGTAACACTTGTTACAAAGAACAAGAAACAATCATGTTAATCTAACAATTGTTTAAAAAGAACAAGAGACACTCATGTCAATATAACACTTGTTAAAAAGAACAAGAGATCTCGTGTTAATATAACACTTGCTACAAAGAACAAAAGACAATAATGTTAATATAACACTTTTACAAAGAACAATAGAACTCGTGTTAATGTAACACTTGTTACAAAGAACAAGACACTCGTGTTAATGTAACACTTGTTACAAAGAACAAGACACTCGTGTTAATGTAACACTTGTTACAAAGAACAAGAAACACTCACGCTATTATAACACTTGTTACAAAGAACAAGAGAACTCGTGTTTATATTACACTTGCTACAAAGAACAAGAAACACTCGTGTTAATGTAACACTTCTTACAAAAAACAAGACACTCATGTTAATGTAACACTTGTAAGAAAGAACAAGAGAACTCGTGACAATATAACACTTGTTACAAAAACAAGAAACAATTATGTAAATATAATACTTGTTTCAAAGAATGAGAGAACTCGAGTTTATATTAAACTTGTTAGAATGAACAAGAGTCACTCTTGTTAATGTAACACTTGTTACAAAGAACAAGAACTCGTGTTTATATGTAACACTTGTTAAAAAGAAAAAAGAACTCGTGTTGATATAACACTTGTTACAAAGAACAAGAGAACTCATGTTAATGTAACACTTGTTACAAAGAACAAGAGACTCTCATGTTAATATAACACTTGTTACAAAGAACAAAAGACTCGTGTTAATATAAACACTTGTTACAAAGAACAAGAGACACTCATGTTAATATAACACTTGTTACAAAAAATAAGACACTTCATGTTAATATAACACTTGTTACAAAGAAGAAGAAACAATCATGTTAATATAACACTTGTTAAAAAGAACAAGAGACACTCATGTTAATATAACACTTGTTACAAAGAAAAGAGAAACTCATGTTAATATAACACTTGTTACAAGAACAAAATACAATAATGAACAAGACACTCGTGTTAATGTTAATATAACACTTGTTACAAAGAACAAGAGAACTCGTGTTAATGTAACACTTGTTACAAAGAAGAAAAAGAACTTGTGCAAATAAAAACACTTGTTACAAAGAACAAAAGAATTTAGAACGTGTTAATATAACACTTGTTACAAAGAACAAGAAATAATCATGTTAATATAACACATGTTATAACACTTCCTACAAAGAACAAAAGACACTCATGTTTAGGTAAAGAACAAGATAAGACGTGTTTATATAACACTTGTTACAAAGAACAAGACACTCGTGTTAATGTAACACTTGTTACAAAGAACAAGAAAATATAACACTCATGTTAATATAACACTTGTTACAAAGAACAAGAGAACTCGTGTTTATATAACACTTGTTACAAAGAACAAGAAACACTCATGTTAATGTAACACTTTTACAAAGAACAAGAAAACTCATGTTAATGTAACACTTGTTAAAAGAAAAAAAAAAGAACTCGTGTTGATATAACACTTGTTACAAAGAACAAGAGAACTCGTGTTAATTTAACACATTACAAACAACAAGAGACTCTCATGTTAACGTAACACTTGTTAAAAAGAACAAAAGAACTCGTGTTTATGTAAAACTTGTTACAAAGAACAAGAGACACTCATGTTAATATAACACTTATTACAAAGAATACGACACGATCATTTTAATGTAACACTTGTTACAAAGAACAAGAAACAATCATGTAAATATAACACTTGTTAAGAAGAAAAAGAGACACTCATGTTAATATAACACTTGTTAAAAAGAACAAGAGATCTCGTGTTAATATAACACTTGCTACAAAGAACAAAAGACAATAATGTTAATATAACACTTTTACAAAGAACAATAGAACTCGTGTTAATGTAACACTTGTTACAAAGAACAAGACACTCATGTTAATGTAACACTTGTTACAAAGAACAAAACACTCACGTTTATGTAACACTTGTTACAAAGAACAAGAGACACTCATGTTAATATAACACTTGTTAAGAAGAATAAGAGAAACTCGTGTTAATATAACACTTTTTCAAAGAACAAGTGAACTCGTGTTCATATAACACTTGTTACAAAGAACAAGAGAACTCATGTTAATATAACACTTATTATAAACAAGACACTGATGTTAATGTAACACTTGTTACAAAGGACAAAAGAACTCGTGTTTATGTAACACTTGTTACAAAGAACAAGAGACCCACTCATGTTAATGTAACACTTGTTAAAAAGAACAAGAGATCTCGTGTTAATGTAACACTTAAAAAGAACGAGAAACAATCGTGTTAATTTAACACTTGTTACAAAGAAAAAGAAAAATCGTGTTAATATAACACTTGTTACAAAGAACAAGACACTCATGTTAATGTAACACTTGTTACAAAGAACAAGAGATACTCATGTTAATGTAACACTTGTTACAAAGAACAAGACATGTTAATATAACACTTGTTACAAAAAAAAAGAAACACTCTGTTAATGTAACACTTGTTACAAAGAAAATAAGAACTCATGTTAATATAACACTTGTTACAAAGAACAAGAGAACTCGTGTTATATAACACTTGTTACAAAGAACAAGAGAACTCGTGTTAATATAACACTTGTTACAAAGAACAAAAAGACACTCATGTTTATGTAACACTTGTTACAAAGAGAACTCGTGTTAATGTAACACTTGTTACAAAGAACAAGAGAAGAATCATGTTAATGTAACACTTGTTAAAAAGAACAAGAGACTCGTGTTAATATAACACTTGTTACAAAGAACAAGAGACAATCATGTTAATATAACACTTGTTACAAAGAACAAGAGACACTCATGTTAATATAACACTTGTTACAAAGAACAAAAACACATTGTTAATATAACACTTGTTACAAAGAACAAGAGACACTCATGTTAATGTAACACTTGTTAAAAGAAAAAAAAAAAGAAAAAGAACTCGTGTTAATATAACACTTGTTACAAAGAACAAGAGAACTCGTGTTAATTTAACACATTACAAACAACAAGAGACTCATGTTAATGTAACACTTGTTAAAAAGAACAAAAGAACTCGTGTTTATGTAAAACTTGTTACAAAGAACAAAAGACACTCATGTTAATATAACACTTATTACAAAGAATACGACACGATCATTTTAATGTAACACTTGTTACAAAGAACAAGAAACAATCATGTTAATCTAACACTTGTTAAAAAGAACAAGAGACACTCATGTTAATATAACACTTGTTAAAAAAGAACAAGAGATCTCGTGTTAATATAACACTTGCTACAAAGAACAAAAAACAATAATGTTAATATAACACTTTTACAAAGAACAATAGAACTCGTGTTAATGTAACACTTGTTACAAAGAACACGACACTCATGTTAATGTAACACTTGTTACAAAGAACAAAACACTCACGTTTATGTAACACTTGTTACAAAGAACAAGAGACACTCATGTTAATATAACACTTGTTAAGAAGAACAAGAGAAACTCGTGTTAATGTAACACTTTTTCAAAGAACAAGTGAACTCGTGTTCATATAACACTTGTTACAAAGAACAAGAGAACTCGTGTTAATGTAACACTTATTACAAAACAAGACACTCATGTTAATGTAACACTTGTTACAAAGAACAAAAGAACTCGTGTTAATGTAACACTTGTTACAAAGAACAAGAGACACTCATGTTAATGTAACACTTGTTACAAAGAACAAGAGAGACTCATGTTAATGTAACACTTGTTAAAAAGAACAAGAAACAATCGTGTTAATTTAACAAGATTGTTACAAAGAAAAAGAAAATCGTGTTAATATAACACTTGTTACAAAGAACAAGACACTCATGTTAATGTAAACACTTGTTACAAAGAACAAGAGATTGTTTCTCATGTTAATGTAACACTTCTTACAAAGAACAAGAGACACTCATGTTAATGTAACACTTGTTACAAAGAACAAGAGAACTCGTGTTAATATAACACTTGTTACAAAGAAAAAGAAACACTCATGTTAATATAACACTTGTTACAAAGAACAAAAAAGACACTCATGTTAATATAACACTTGTTACAAAGAACAAGAGAGACACTCATGTTAATGTAACACTTGTTACAAAGAACAAGAGACCTCATGTTAATATAACACTTGTTAATAAAACAAGAAAAACAATCATGTTTATGTAACACTTGTTACAAAGAACAAGAGACACTCATGTTAATGTAACACTTGTTACAAAGAACAAGAAACTTGTGTTAATATAACACTTGTTACAAATAACTAGAGACACTCATGTTAATGTAACGCTTGTTACAAAGAACAAGAGAACTTGTGTTAATATAACACTTGTTACAAAGAACTAGAGACACTCATGTTAATGTAACACTTCTTACAAAGAACAAGATAACAATCATGTTAATATAACACTTGTTAGAAAGAACAAGACACAACCATGTTAATGTAACACTTGTTACAAAGAACAAGAGACACTCGTGTTAATTCTTGTAACACTTGTTACAAAAACAAGAGACACTCATGTTTATTTCCAACAAGTGTTACATTAAGAACAGTGTCATTTTGATATAACATTTGTTATATTAACATGATTGTCTCTTGTTTTTGTAAACAAAGTGTTATAATAAAGATGACTCTTGTTTTTGTAACAAGTGTTATATCAAGAACAGACTGTCTCTTGTTAATTTTAACAACAAATTACATTGACATGATTGTTTCTTGTTCTTTGTAACAAGTGTTACATTAACATGTGTGTGTAGTTCTTTGTAACAGGTGTTACATTAACATGAGAGTATCTTGCACATTGTAATAAGTGTTAGATAAACACGAGTTCTCTGGTTCTTTGTAACAAGTAACATGTTAATGTAACATTTGTTATAAAGAACGAAAAAATCATGTTAATATAACACTTGTTTCAAAGAACAAAAGACACTCATATTAATATAACACTTGTTACAAAGAACAAGAGAACACGTGTTAATGTAACACTTGTTACAAAGAACAAGACACTCATGTTAATGTAACACTTGTTACAAAGAAAAAGAGAAATCGTGTTAATATAACACTTGTTACAAAGAACAAGAGACACTCGTGTTAATGTAACACTTGTTACAAAGAACAAGAGACCTCATGTTAATATAACACTTGTTACAAAAAACGAGAAACAATCATGTTAATATAACACTTGTTCCAAAGAACAAGAGAACTCATGTTAATGTAACACTTGTTACAAAGAAAAAGAGACACTCGTGTTTATGTAACACTTGTTACAAAGAACAAGAGAGAACGATATTAATACAACATTTGTTTCAAAGAACAAGAGAACTCATGTTAATATAACACTTGTTTTAAAGAACAAGAGACACTCATGTTAATATAACACTTGTTATAAAGAACAAGAGACACTCATGTTTATGTAACACTTTTACAAAAAACAAGAGAACTCGTGTTAATGAAACACTTGTTACAAAGAACAAGACACTCATGTTAATGTAACACTTGTTAAAAAGAACAAGAGAACTGATGTTAATGTAACACTTGTTACAAAGAACAAGAAACAATCATGTTAATCTAACACTTGTTACAAGGAACAAGAGACACTCATGTTAATGTAACACTTGTTAAAAAGAACAAGAGATCTCGTGTTAATGTAACACTTAAAAAAGAACAAGAGAATCTCATGTTAATGTAACACTTGTTACAAAGAAAAGAAGAGTCTCTTGTTAATGTAACACTTGTTACAAAGAACAAGAGACACTCATGTTAATTGTAACACTTGTTACAAAGAACAAAACACTCATGTTTTGTAACACTTGTTACAAAGAACAAGAGACACTCTATGTTAATATAACACTTGTTACAAAGAACAAGACACTCATGTTAATTAACACTTGTTACAAAGAACAAAACACTCACGTTTATGTAACAGTTGTTACAAAAAACAAGAGACACTCACGTTTATGTAACAATTGTTACAAAAAACAAAAGAAACTCGTGTTAATGTAACACTTATTTAAAAAGAACAAGTAACTCGTGTTAATATAAGGAGTTCTCTAAATCAAAAACAAGAAACAATCATGTTTATGTAACACTTGTTACAAAGAACAAAAGAACTCGTGTTAATATAACACTTGTTACAAAGAACAAAAGAGAAATCATGTTAATATAACACTTGTTACAAAAAAAACAAGAGAACTCGTGTTAATGTAACACTTGTTACAAAGAACAAGAGACACTCATGTTAATGTAACACTTGTTAAAAAGAACAAGAGACCTCATGTTAATATAACACTTGTTACAAAGAAAACGAGAAACAATCATGTTTATGTAACACTTGTTACAAAGAACAAAAGACACTCATGTTAATATAACACTTGTTACAAAGAACAAGAGAACTCGTGTTAATGTAACACTTGTTACAAAAAAAAAAAGAGACACTCATGTTTATGTAACACTTGTTACAAAGAACAAGAAGAACTCGTGTTAATATAACACTTGTTACAAAAAGAACAAGAGAATCATGTTAATGTAACACTTGTTTGAAAGAACAAGAAACAATCAAGTTAATATAACACTTGTTTGAAAGAACAAGACACAACCATATTAATATAACACTTGTAACAAAAAAACAAGAGACACTCATGTTTGTGTAACACTTGTTACACAGAACAAGAGACATGTTAATATAACATTTGTTACAAAGAACAGAGACTCTTGTTCTCTTAACACTTGTTATAATGCATTGTTCTTTAAACAAGTGTTATTAAGAGACTTCTTGTTCTTGTAAACAAGTGTTACATTAAGATGAGTGTCTCTTGTTGTTTGTAACAAGTGTTATATTAACATGATTGTCTCTTGTTTTTTGTAGCTAGTGTTATATTAACACGACCTCTTGTTTTTGTAACAAGTGTTACAATGACATGATTGTTTCTTGTTCTTTGTAACAAGTGTTACATTAACATGTTTAGTAACACTTGTATACAAGTGTTTATTAATCTGATGAGTATCTTTGTACATTGTAATAAGTGTTGCAGATAAAAGACGAGTTCTCTGGTTCCTTGTAACAAGTAACATGTTAATGTATCATTTGTTATAAAGAACGAAAAAATCATGTTAATATAACACTTGTTTCAAAGAACAAAAGACACTCATATTAGCATAACACTTCTTACAAAGAACAAGAGAACACGTGTTTATGTAACACTTGTTACAAAGAACAAGAGACACTCATGTTAATGTAACACTTGTTACAAAGAAAAAGAGAAATCGTGTTAATTTAACACTTGTTACAAAGAACAAGAGACGCTCGTGTTAATGTAATACTTGTTAAAAAGAACAAGAGACCTCATGTTAACATAACACTTGTTACAAAGAACAAGAGAACTCGTGTTTGTGTAACACTTATTACAAAGATAAAGAGACACTCATGTTTATGTAACACTTGTTTCAAAGAACAAGACACAACCATATTAATACAACATTTGTTTCAATGAACACGAGAATTCGTGTTAATATAACACTTGTTACAAATAACAAGAGACACTTATGTTTATGTAACACTTGTTACAAAAAACAAAAGGTCGTGTTAATATAACACATGCTACAAAAAACAAGAGACAACCATATTAATATAACATTTATTACAAAGAACAAGAGAACTCGTGTTAATGTAACACTTGTTACAAAGAACAAAAGACACTCATGTTCACATAAGACTTGTTACAAAGAACAAGAGACACTCATGTTTATGTAACACTTGTTAAAAAGAACAAGAGAACTGATGTTAATGTAACACTTGTTACAAAGAACAAGAAACAATCATGTTAATCTAACACTTGTTACAAGGAACAAGAGACACTCATATTAATGTAACACTTGTTAAAAAGAACAAGAGACACTTCTGTTAATGTAATGCTTGTTACAAAGAACAAAACACTCATGTTTATGTAACACTTGTTACAAAGAACAAGAGACACTTATATTAATATAACACTTGTTACAAAGTACACGACACTCATGTTAATGTAACACTTGTTACAAAGAACAAAACACTCACGTTTATGTAACAGTTGTTACAAAAAACAAGAGACACTCATGTTAATATAAAACTTGTTACAAAGAACAAGAGAAACTCGTGTTAATGTAACACTTATTCCAAGGAACAAGTAAACTCGTGTTAATATAACACTTAAATAAAAAACGAGAAACAATCATGTTTATGTAACACTGATTACAAAGAACAAAAGAACTCGTGTTAATGAAACATTTGTTACAAAGAAAATGAGAAATCGTGTTAATATAACACTTGTCACAAAAAACAAGAGACACTCATATTTATGTAACACTTGTTACAAAGAACAAGAGACATGTTAATATATCATTTGTTACAAAGAACATGAGA
>NC_134837.1:113176782-113200066 GCF_004210375.1 Tachypleus tridentatus
TGTTAATATAACACTTGTTACAAAGAACAAGAGACACTCATGTTAATGTAACACTTGTTACAAAGAAAAAGAGAACTCATGTTAATATAACACTTGTTACAAAGAACAAGAGAACTCGTGTTAATATAACACTTGTTACAAAGAACAAAAGACACTCATGTTAATGTAACACTTGTTAAAAAGAACAAGAGAACTCGTGTTAATATAACACTTGTTACAAAGAACAAGAGAACTCGTGTTAATATAACACTTGTTACAAAGAACAAGAGACACTCATGTTAATGTAACACTTGTTACAAAGAACAAGAGAACTCATGTTAATGTAACACTTGTTACAAAGAACAAGAGACACTCGTGTTAATGTAACACTTGTTACAAAGAACAAGAGACAATCATGTTAATATAACACTTGTTACAAAAAACAAGAGGTCGTGTTAATATAACACTTGTTACAAAGAACAAGAAAACAAGTGTTAATGTAATACTTGTTACAAAGAACAAGAGAACTCTGTTAATGTAACACTTGTTACAAAGAACAAGAGAACTCGTGTTAATGTAACACTTGTTACAAAGAACAAGAGACACTCATGTTAATGTAACACTTGTTACAAAGAACAAGAGACACTCATGTTAATGTAACACTTGTTACAAAGAACAAGACACTCATGTTAATGTAACACTTGTTACAAAGAACAAGAGAAATCGTGTTAATATAACACTTGTTACAAAGAACAAGAGACACTCATGTTAATATAACACTTGTTACAAAGAACAAGAGAACTCGTGTTAATATAACACTTGTTACAAAGAACAAGAGAACTCGTGTTAATATAACACTTGTTACAAAGAACAAGAGACACTCATGTTAATATAACACTTGTTACAAAGAACAAGAAACACTCATGTTAATGTAACACTTGTTACAAAGAACAAGAGACACTCGTGTTAATGTAACACTTGTTACAAAGAACAAGAGACACTCATGTTAATGTAACACTTGTTACAAAGAACAAGAGACACTCATGTTAATGTAACACTTGTTACAAAGAACAAGAGAACTCTTGTTAATGTAACACTTGTTACAAAGAACAAGAGACACTCATGTTAATATAACACTTGTTACAAAGAACAAAGAGAACTCGTGTTAAAGTAACACTTGTTACAAAGAACAAGAGACACTCATGTTAATATAACACTTGTTACAAAGAACAAGAGAACTCGTGTTAATGTAACACTTGTTACAAAAAACAAGAGACACTCATGTTAATGTAACACTTGTTACAAAGAACAAGAGAACTCATGTTAATGTAACACTTGTTACAAAGAACAAGAGAACTCGTGTTAATGTAACACTTGTTACAAAGAACAAGAGACACTCATGTTAATATAACACTTGTTACAAAGAACAAGAAAACATCATGTTAATGTAACACTTGTTACAAAGAACAAGAGAACTCGTGTTAATGTAACACTTGTTACAAAGAACAAGAGACACTCATGTTAATATAACACTTGTTACAAAGAACAAAGAGACACTCATGTTAATGTAACACTTGTTACAAAGAACAAGAGACACTCATGTTAATGTAACACTTGTTAAAAGAACAAGAGACACTCATGTTAATGTAACACTTGTTACAAAGAACAAGAGAACTCTGTTATATATAACACTTGTTACAAAGAACAAGAGACAATCATGTTAATATAACACTTGTTACAAAGAAAAAGAGAACTCGTGTTAATATAACACTTGTTACAAAGAACAAGAGAACTCGTGTTAATGTAACACTTGTTACAAAGAACAAGAGAACTCGTGTTAATGTAACACTTGTTACAAAGAACAAGAGAACTCGTGTTAATGTAACACTTGTTACAAAGAACAAGAGTAACACTCATGTTAATATAACACTTGTTACAAAGAACAAGAGACACTCATGTTAATGTAACACTTGTTACAAAGAACAAGAGAACTCGTGTTAATGTAACACTTGTTACAAAGAACAAGAGACACTCATGTTAATGTAACACTTGTTAAAAAGAAAAAGAGAACTCGTGTTAATGTAACACTTGTTACAAAGAACAAAAAGAACTCGTGTTAATGTAACACTTGTTACAAAGAACAAGAGACACTCATGTTAATATAACACTTGTTACAAAGAACAAGAGAACTCATGTTAATCAAACACTTGTTAAAAGAACAAGAGACACTCGTGTTAATTAACACTTGTTACAAAGAACAAGAAACAATCATGTTAATATAACACTTGTTACAAAAACAAGAGGTCGTGTTAATATAACACATGCTACAAAAAACAAGAGACAATCATATTAATATAACATTTGTTACAAAGAACAAGAGAACTCGTGTTAATGTAACACTTGTTACAAAGAACAAGAGACACTCATGTTAATATAACACTTGTTACAAAGAACAAGAGACACTCATGTTTATGTAACACTTGTTACAAAGAACAAGACACTCATGTTAATGTAACACTTGTTAAAAAAAGAAAAAGAGAACTCGTGTTGATATAACATTTGTTACAAAGAACAAGAGAACTCGTGTTAATAACTCTTGTTACAAGAAACAAGAGACACTCATGTTAATGTAACACTTGTTAAAAAGAAAAAGAGAAATCGTGTTAATATAACACTTGTTACAAAGAACAAGAGAACTCGTGTTAATATAACACTTGTTACAAAGAACAAGAGACACTGATGTTAATGTAACACTTGTTACAAAGAACAAGAGACAATCATGTTAATATAACACTTGTTACAAAGAACAAGAGAACTCGTGTTAATGTAACACTTGTTAAAAGAAAAAACAATCGTGTTAATTTAACACTTGTTACAAAAAAAAAAGAAAATCGTGTTAATGTAACACTTGTTACAAAGAACAAGAGACACTCTGTTAATGTAACACTTGTTACAAAGAACAAAAAACACTCATGTTAATGTAACACTTGTTACAAAGAAAAAGAGAAATCGTGTTAATATAACACTTGTTACAAAGAACAAGAAAACTCGTGTTAATTTAACACTTGTTACAAAGAACAAGAGACACTCGTGTTAATGTAACACTTGTTAAAAAGAACAAGAGACACTCTGTTAATGTAACACTTGTTACAAAGAACAAGAGACACTTATGTTAATATAACACTTGTTACAAAGAACAAGAGACACTCATGTTAATGTAACACTTGTTACAAAGAACAAAAAACTTAACGTTTATGTAACACTTGTTACAAAGAAAAAGAGAAATCGTGTTAATATAACACTTGTTACAAAGAACAAGAGAACTCGTGTTAATTTAACACTTGTTACAACGAACAAGAGACGCTCGTGTCAATGTAATACTTGTTAAAAAGAACAAGAGACCCTCTGTCAATATAACACTTGTTAGAAAGAACAAGAGACACTTATGTTAATATAACACTTGTTACAAAGAACAACGACACTCATGTTAATGTAACACTTGTTACAAAGAACAAAACACTCATGTTTATGTAACACTTGTTACAAAGAACAAGAGACACTCATGTTAATGTAACACTTGTTACAAAGAACAAGAGAAACTCGTGTTAATGTAACACTTATTACAAAGAACAAGAAACTCGTGTTAATATAACACTTAAATAAAAAACGAGAAACAATCATGTTTATGTAACACTTATTACAAAGAACAAGAGAACTCGTGTTAATGAAACATTTGTTACAAACAAGAGACAATCATGTTAATATAACACATGTTATAAAAAAACAAGAAACACTCAAGTTAATAAACACTTGTTACAAAGAACAACAGACACTCGTGTTAATGTAATACTTGTTACAAAGAACAAGACACTGATGTGAAATAACATTTGTTACAAAGAACAAGACATTCGTGTTAATATAACATTTGTAACAAAAAACAAGAGACACTCATGTTAATGTAACACTTGTTACAAAGAATGAGAAAACTCGTGCTAATATAAAACTTATTACAAAAAGAAGAGACAATCATCTTTATCTAACACTTCTTACAAAGAACAAGAAACAATCATGTTAATATAACACTTATTTCAAAGAACAAAACACAACAATATTAATATAACACTTGTTTCGATAAACAAGAGACACTCTTGTTAATGTAACACTTCTTTCAAAAAACAAGATACTGATGTCAAATAACATTTGTTACATTAACATGAGAGTCTCTTGCACATTGTAATAAGTGTTAGATAAACACGAGTTCTCTGGTTCCTTGTAACAAGTAACAAGTTAATGTAACATTTGTTACAAAAAAACGAAAAAATCATGTTAATATAACACTTGTTTCAAAGAACAAAAGACACTCATATTAGCATAACACTTGTTACAAAGAACAAGAGAACACGTGTTTATGTAACACTTGTTACAAAGAACAAGAGACTCATGTTAATGTAACACTTGTTACAAAGAAAAAGAGAAATCGTGTTAATATAACACTTGTTACAAAGAACAAGAGAACTCGTGTTAATTTAACACTTGTTAAAAAGAACAAGAGACCTCATGTCAATATAACACTTGTTACAAAGAACAAGAGACACTCATGTTAATGTAACACTTATTACAAAGAACAAGAAATCTCGTGTTAATATAACACTTGTTACAAAAAACGAGAAACAATCATGTTAATATAACACTTGTTACAAAGAACAAAGACACTCATGTTAATATAACACTTGTTACAAAGAACAAGAGAACTCGTGTTTGTGTAACACTTATTACAAAGAAAAAGAGACACTCATGTTTATGTAACACTTGTTTCAAAGAACAAGACACAACCATATTAATACAACATTTGTTTCAATGAACACGAGAATTTTTGTTAATATAACACTTGTTACAAATAACAAGAGACACTCATGTTTATGTAACACTTGTTACAAAAAACAAGAGGTCGTGTTAATATAACACATGCTACAAAAAACAAAAGACAATCATATTAATATAACATTTGTTACAAAGAACAAGACACTCATGTTAATGTAACACTTGTTAAAAAGAACAAGAGAACTGGTGTTAATATAACACTTGTTACAAAGAACAAGAAACAATCATGTTAATCTAACACTTGTTGCAAGGAACAAGAGACACTCATGTTAATGTAACACTTGTTAAAAAGAACAAGAGATCTCGTGTTAATGTAACACTTAAAAAGAACGAGAAAAAATCGTGTTAATTTAACACTTGTTACAAAGAAAAAGAAAACTCGTGTTAATGTAACACTTGTTACAAAGAACAAGAGACACTTCTGTTAATGTAATGCTTGTTACAAAGAACAAAACACTCTTGTTTATGTAACACTTGTTACAAAGAACAAGAGACACTTATATTAATATAACACTTGTTACAAAGTACACGACACTCATGTTAATGTAACACTTGTTACAAAGAACAAAACACTCACGTTTATGTAACAGTTGTTACAAAAAAACAAGAGACACTCATGTTAATATAACACTTGTTACAAAGAACAAGAGAAACTCGTGTGAAAAAAACATTTGTTACAAACAAGAGACAATCATGTTAATATAGCACATGTTATAAAAACAAGAAACACTCACGTTAATAAAGCACTTGTAACAAAGAACAAGAGAACTCGTGTTTATGTAACACTTGTTACAAAGAAAAAGAGAACTCGTGTTTATCTAACACTTGTTACAAAGAACAAAAGAACTCGTGTTGATCTAACACTTGTTACAAAATACAAGAGACTCTCATGTTAATGTAACACTTGTTAAAAGGAAGAAGAGATCTCGTGTTAATGTAACACTTAAAAAGAACGTGAAAGAATCGTGTTAATTTAACACTTGTTACAAAGAACAATAGACACTTCTGTTAATGTAATGCTTCTTACAAAGAACAAAACACTCATGTTTATGTAACACTTGTTACAAAGAACAAGACACAACCATATTAATATAACACTTGTTTCGATGAACAAGAGAACTCGTGTTAATGTAACACTTGTTACAAAGAACAAGATACTGATGTCAAATAACATTTGTTACAAAGAACAAGAGACACTCGTGTTAATATAACATTTGTTACAAACAAGAGAACTCGTGTTAATATAACACTTGTAACAAAAAACAAGAGACACTCATATTAATGTAACACTTGTTATATTGACTTCAGAGTCTCTTGTTCTTTGAAACATGTGTTACAAAGAACAATGATTGTTTCTTGTTCTTTGTAACAAGTGTTACATTGAGATGAATGTCTCTTGTTCTTTGTAACAAGTGTTAGATGAACATGACTGTTTTTTGTTCTTTCCAACAAGTGTTACATTAAGATGAGTGTCTCTTGTTGTTCGTAACAAGTGTTATATTAACATGATTGTCTCTTGTTTTTGTAGCTAGTGTTATATTAACACGACCTCTAGTTGTTTGTAAGAAGTGTTACATTGACATGATTGTTTCTTGTTCTTTGTAACAAGTGTTACATTAACATATGTGTGTAGTTCTTTGTAACAAGTGTTATATTAATACGAGTTCTCTTGTTTTTTGTAACAGGTGTTACATTAACATGAGAGTCTCTTGCACATAGTAATAAGTGTTAGATAAACACGAGTTCTCTTGTTCTTTGTAACAAGTGTTACATAAACACGAGTTCTCTTGTTCTTTGTAACAAGTAACATGTTAATGTAACATTTGTTATAAAGAACGAAAAATCATGTTAATATAACACTTGTTTCAAAGAACAAAAGACACTCATATTAGCATAACAGTTGTTAAAAAGAAAAAGAGAAATCGTGTTGATATAGCACTTGTTACAAAGAACAAGAGAACTCGTGTTAATATAACACTTATTATAAAGAACAAAAGACACTCATGTCAATGTAACAATTTTTACAAAGATAGATAGAGAAATCGTAATAATATAACACTTGTTACAAAGAACAAAAGAACTCCTGTTTATGTAACACTTGTTACAAAGAACAAGAAACACTCATGTTAGTGTAACACTTATTACATAGAACAAGAAATCTCGTGTTAATATAACACTTGTTACAAAAAACGAGAAACAATCATGTTAATATAACACTTTTTCCAAAGAACAAGAGAACTCGTGTTTGTGTAACACTTATTACAAAGAAAAAGAGACACTCATGTTTATGTAACACTTTTACAAAGAACAAAAGAACTCGTGTTTATGTAAAACTTGTTACAAAGAACAAGAAACACTCATGTTAATATAACACTTATTACAAAGAATACGACACGATCATTTTAATGTAACACTTGTTACAAAGAACAAGAAACAATCATGTTAATATAACACTTGTTAAGAAGAAAAAGAGACACTTATGTTAATGTAACACTTGTTAAAAAGAACAAGAGATCTCGTGTTAATATAACACTTGCTACAAAGAACAAAAGACAATAATGTTAATATAACACTTTTACAAAGAACAAGAGACACTCATGTTAATATAACACTTATTACAAAAAACAACAGAACACGTGTTAATGTAACACTTGTTTTAAAGAAAAGAGACACTCATGTTCACGTAACACTTGTTACAAAGAACAAGAGACACTCATGTTTATGTAACACTTTTTACAAAGAACAATAGAACTCATGTTAATCAAACATTTGTTAAAAGAACAAGAGACACGTGTTAATTAACACTTGTTACAAAGAACAAGAAAATCATGTTAATATAACACTTGTTAAAAAAAACAAGAGGTCGTGTTAATATAACACATGCTACAAAAAACAAGAGACAATCATATTAATATAACATTTGTTACAAAGAACAACAGAACATCTGTTAATGTAGTACTTGTTACAAAGAACAAGAGAACTCGTGTTAATGTAACACTTGTTACAAAGAACAAGAGACACTCATGTTAATATAACACTTGTTACAAAGAACAAGAGACACTCATGTTAATGTAACACTTGTTACAAAGAACAAAGACACTCATGTTAATGTAACACTTGTTAAAAAGAACAAGAGAAATCATGTTAATATAACACTTGTTACAAAGAACAAGAGAAATCGTGTTAATATAACACTTGTTACAAAGAACAGAGAAACACTCATGTTAATATAACACTTGTTACAAAGAACAAAGAGAACTCGTGTTAATGTAACACTTGTTACAAAGAACAAGAGACAATCATGTTAATATAACACTTGTTACAAAAAAAAAGAAAAACTCGTGTTAATGTAACACTTGTTACAAAGAACAAGAGACACTCATGTTAATGTAACACTTGTTACAAAGAACAAGAGACACTCATGTTAATATAACACTTGTTACAAAGAACAAGAGAACTCGTGTTAATATAACACTTGTTACAAAGAACAAGAGACACTCATGTTAATGTAACACTTGTTACAAAAAGAAAGAGAACTCGTGTTAATCATGTTAATGTAACACTTGTTACAAAGAACAAGAGACAATCATGTTAATATAACACTTGTTACAAAGAACAAGAGACACTCATGTTAATGTAACACTTGTTACAAAGAACAAGACACAACTCATGTTAATGTAACACTTGTTAACAAAAGAACAAGAGAAATCGTGTTAATATAACACTTGTTACAAAGAACAAGAGAACTCGTGTTAATATAACACTTGTTACAAAGAACAAGAGACACTCATGTTAATGTAACACTTGTTACAAAGAACAAGAGAGAACTCGTGTTAATGTAACACTTGTTACAAAGAACAAGAAACACAAAGAACATGTTAATATAACACTTGTTACAAAGAACAAGAGACACTCATGTTAATGTAACACTTGTTACAAAGAACAAAACACTCATGTTAATGTAACACTTGTTACAAAGAACAAGAGACACTCATGTTAATATAACACTTGTTACAAAGAACAAGAGAAACTCGTGTTAATGTAACACTTGTTACAAAGAACAAGAGAACTCGTGTTAATATAACACTTGTTACAAAGAACAAGATAATTCATGTTAATATAACACTTGTTACAAAGAACAAGAGAACTCGTGTTAATGTAACACTTGTTACAAAGAACAAGAGACACTCATGTTAATGTAACACTTGTTACAAAGAACAAGAGAACTCGTGTTAATGTAACACTTGTTACAAAGAACAAGAGACACTCATGTTAATGTAACACTTGTTACAAAGAACAAGAGAACTCTTGTTAATATAACACTTGTTACAAAGAACAAAAGAACTCGTGTTAATGTAACACTTGTTACAAAGAACAAGAGACACTCATGTTAATATAACACTTGTTACAAAGAACAAGAGAACTCATGTTAATATAACATTTGTTACAAAGAACAAGAGACACTCGTGTTAATATAACACTTGTTACAAAGAACAAGAGACAATCATGTTAATATAACACTTGTTACAAAGAAAACAAGAGGTCGTGTTAATATAACACTTGTTACAAAAAAACAAGAGACAATCATGTTAATATAACACTTGTTACAAAGAACAAAGAACTCGTGTTAATGTAACACTTGTTAATGTTAATATAACACTTGTTACAAAGAACAAGAGACACTCATGTTAATGTATAACACTTGTTACAAAGAACAAGAGACACTCATGTTAATATAACACTTGTTACAAAGAACAAGAGAACTCGTGTTAATGTAACACTTGTTACAAAGAACAAGAGAAACTCGTGTTTAATAACACTTGTTAACACTTGTTAAACTTGTTACAAAGAACAAGAGAACTCGTGTTAATGTAACACTTGTTACAAAGAACAAGAGAACTCGTGTTAATATAACACTTGTTACAAAGAACAAGAGACACTCGTGTTAATGTAACACTTGTTACAAAGAACAAAAGACACTCATGTTAATGTAACACTTGTTACAAAGAACAAGAGACACTCATGTTAATGTAACACTTGTTACAAAGAACAAGAGACACTCATGTTAATGTAACACTTGTTACAAAGAACAAAGACACTCATGTTAATATAACAACTCATGTTAATGTAACACTTGTTACAAAGAACAAGAGACACTCATGTTAATGTAACACTTGTTACAAAGAAAAAGAGAACTCGTGTTAATGTAACACTTGTTACAAAGAACAAGAGAACTCGTGTTAATGTAACACTTGTTACAAAGAACAAGAGACACTCATGTTAATATAACACTTGTTACAAAGAACAAGAGAACTCATGTTAATGTAACACTTGTTACAAAGAACAAGAGACACTCGTGTTAATATAACACTTGTTACAAAGAACAAGAGACACTCATGTTAATATAACACTTGTTACAAAGAACAAGAGACACTCATGTTAATGTAACACTTGTTACAAAGAACAAGAGACAATCATGTTAATATAACACTTGTTACAAAGAACAAGAGAACTCGTGTTAATGTAACACTTGTTACAAAGAACAAGAGACACTCATGTTAATATAACACTTGTTACAAAGAACAAGAGACACTCATGTTAATGTAACACTTGTTACAAAGAACAAGAGACACTCATGTTAATGTAACACTTGTAACACAAAGAACAAGAGAACTCGTGTTAATATAACACTTGTTACAAAGAACAAGAGAACTCATGTTAATATAACACTTGTTACAAAGAACAAGAGACACTCATGTTAATGTAACACTTGTTACAAAGAACAAAAGAACTCGTGTTAATATAACACTTGTTACAAAAAATAAAAACTCATGTTAATGTAACACTTGTTACAAAGAACAAGAGACACTCATGTTAATGTAACACTTGTTACAAAGAACAAAAGAGACTCATGTTAATGTAACACTTGTAACAAACAAGTTACATGTTAATATAAACAAAGAGACACTCATGTTAATGTAACACTTGTTAAAGAACAAGTTTTTGAGAACTCGTGTTAATGTAACACTTGTTACTTGAACAAAAAAAGACACTCATGTTAATGTAACACTTGTTACAAACAACAAGAGACTCGTGTTGTTAATGTAACACTTGTTACAAAGAACAAGAGAACACTCATGTTAATGTAACACTTGTTACAAAGAACAAGAGAACTCATGTTAATGTAACACTTGTTACAAAGAACAAGAGAATGTGTTAAATATAACACTTGTTACAAAGAACAAGAGAACTCGTGTTAATATAACACTTGTTACAAAGAACAAGAGACACTCATGTTAATATAACACTTGTTACAAAGAACAAAGACACTCATGTTAATGTAACACTTGTTACAAAGAACACTCATGTTAATATAACACTTGTTACAAAGAACAAGAGACACTAATGTTAAAAGAAACACACTCTTGTTACTTGTTAAAGAACAAATGTTAAGTAAGAACTCATGTTAATATAACACTTGTTACAAAGAACAAGAGACACTCATGTTAATATAACACTTGTTACAAAGAACAAGAGAACTCGTGTTAATATAACACTTGTTACAAAGAACAAGAGACAACTCATGTTAATATAACACTTGTTACAAAGAACAAGAGACACTCATGTTAATATAACACTTGTTACAAAGAACAAGAGAACTATAACACTGTTAATATAACACTTGTTACAAAGAACAAGAGACACTCATGTTAATGTAACACTTGTTACAAAGAACAAAGAGAACTCGTGTTAATGTAACACTTGTTACAAAGAACAAGAGACACTCATGTTAATATAACACTTGTTACAAAGAACAAGAGACAATCATGTTAATATAACACTTGTTACAAAGAACAAGAGAACAATCGTGTTAATATAACACTTGTTACAAAAAAAAGAGACACTCATGTTAATGTAACACTTGTTACAAAGAACAAGAGAACTCGTGTTAATGTAACACTTGTTACAAAGAACAAGAGACACTCATGTTAATATAACACTTGTTACAAAGAACAAGAGACACTCATGTTAATGTAACACTTGTTACAAAGAACAAGAGACACTCATGTTAATGTAACACTTGTTACAAAGAACAAGAGACACTCATGTTAATGTAACACTTGTTACAAAGAACAAGAGATATAACACTTGTTAATAATATAACACTTGTTACAAAGAACAAGAGACACTCATGTTAATGTAACACTTGTTAAAAAGAACAAGAGAACTCGTGTTAATATAACACTTGTTACAAAGAACAAGAGAACTCATGTTAATATAACACTTGTTACAAAGAACAAGAGACACTCATGTTAATGTAACACTTGTTACAAAGAAAAGAGAACTCATGTTAATGTAACAGAGAGAACTCATGTTAATGTAACACTTGTTACAAAGAACAAGAGACACTCATGTTAATGTAACACTTGTTACAAAGAACAAGAAACACTCATGTTAATATAACACTTGTTACAAAGAACAAAGACACTCATGTTAATATAACACTTGTTACAAAGAACAAGAGTGTTAATATAACACTTGTTACAAAGAACAAGAGACACTCATGTTAATATAACACTTGTTACAAAGAACAAGAGAACACTCATGTTAATGTAACACTTGTTACAAAGAACAAGAGAACTCGTGTTAATGTAACACTTGTTACAAAGAACAAGAGACACTCATGTTAATATAACACTTGTTACAAAGAACAAGAGACACTCATGTTAATGTAACACTTGTTACAAAGAACAAGAGACACTCATGTTAATATAACACTTGTTACAAAGAACAAGAGACACTCATGTTAATGTAACACTTGTTACAAAGAACAAGAGACACTCATGTTAATATAACACTTGTTACAAAGAACAAGAGAACTCATGTTAATATAACACTTGTTACAAAGAACAAGAGAACTCGTGTTAATGTAACACTTGTTACAAAGAACAAGAGACACTCGTGTTAATATAACACTTGTTACAAAGAACAAGAGAACTCGTGTTAATGTAACACTTGTTACAAAGAACAAGAGACACTCATGTTAATGTAACACTTGTTACAAAGAACAAGAGACACTCATGTTAATGTAACACTTGTTACAAAGAACAAGAGACACTCATGTTAATGTAACACTTGTTACAAAGAAACAAGAGACACTCATGTTAATATAACACTTGTTACAAAGAAAAAGAGAACTCGTGTTAATGTAACACTTGTTACAAAGAACAAGAGAACTCGTGTTAATATAACACTTGTTACAAAGAACAAGAGAACTCATGTTAATATAACACTTGTTACAAAGAACAAGAGAACTCATGTTAATGTAACACTTGTTACAAAGAACAAGAGACACTCATGTTAATATAACACTTGTTACAAAGAACAAGAGACACTCATGTTAATGTAACACTTGTTACAAAGAACAAGAGACACTCATGTTAATATAACACTTGTTACAAAAAAAAAACAAGAGACACTTGTGTTAATATAACACTTGTTACAAAGAACAAGAAAACTCGTGTTAATGTAACACTTGTTACAAAGAACAAGAGAACTCGTGTTAATGTAACACTTGTTACAAAGAACAAGAGACACTCATGTTAATGTAACACTTGTTACAAAGAACAAGAGAACTCATGTTAATGTAACACTTGTTACAAAGAACAAGAGACACTCATGTTAATGTAACACTTGTTACAAAGAACAAGAGAACAATCATGTTAATATAACATATAACACTTGTTACAAAGAACAAGAGACACTCATGTTAATATAACACTTGTTACAAAGAACAAGAGACAATCATGTTAATATAACACTTGTTACAAAGAACAAGAGAACTCGTGTTAATGTAACACTTGTTACAAAGAACAAGAGACACTCGTGTTAATATAACACTTGTTACAAAGAACAAGAGACACTCATGTTAATATAACACTTGTTACAAAGAACAAGAGACACTCATGTTAATATAACACTTGTTACAAAGAACAAGAGACACTCATGTTAATGTAACACTTGTTACAAAGAACAAGAGACACTCTTGTTTAAACACTCATGTTAAAACACTTGTTACAAAGAAACAAGACACTCATGTTAATGTAACACTTGTTACAAAGAACAAAGACACTCATGTTAATATAACACTTGTTACAAAGAACAAGAGAACTCGTGTTAATATAACACTTGTTACAAAGAACAAGAGAAACTCGTGTTAATGTAACACTTGTTACAAAGAACAAGAGAACTCGTGTTAATGTAACACTTGTTACAAAGAACAAGAGAACTCATGTTAATGTAACACTTGTTACAAAGAACAAGAGACACTCATGTTAATGTAACACTTGTTACAAAGAACAAGAGAACTCGTGTTAATGTAACACTTGTTACAAAGAACAAGAGACACTTATGTTAATGTACACTTGTTAAAAAGAAAAAGAGAACTAGTGTTTATGTAACACTTGTTACAAAGAACAAAAGAACTCGTGTTTATGTAAAACTTGTTACAAAGAACAAGAGACACTCATGTTAATATAACACTTATTACAAAGAACAATAGAACTCATGTTAATCAAACATTTGTTAAAAAGAACAAGAGACACACGTGTTAATTCAACACTTGTTACAAAGAATAAGAAACAATCATATCAATATAACACTTGTTACAAAAACAAGAGGTCGTGTTAATATAACACATGCTACAAAAAACAAGAGACAATCATATTAATATAACATTTGTTACAAAGAACAAGAGAACTCGTGTTAATGTAACACTTGTTTTAAAGAACAAGAGACACTCATGTTCACATAAGGCTTGTTAGAAAGAACAAGAGACACTCATGTTTATGTAACACTTTTACAAAGAACAAGACACTCATGTTAATGTAACACTTGTTAAAAAGAAAAAGAGAAATCGTGTTAATATAACACTTGTTACAAAGAACAAGAGAACTCGTGTTAATAACTCTTGTTACAAGAAACAAGAGACACTCATGTTAATGTAACACTTGTTAAAAAGAAAAAGAGAAATCGTGTTAATATAACACTTGTTAACACTTAATATAACTCTTGTTACAAGAAACAAGAGACACTGATGTTAATGTAACACTTGCTACAAAGAACAAGAGACAATAATGTTAATATAACACTTTTACAAAGAACAAAAGAACTCGTGTTAATGTAACACTTAAAAAGAACGAGAAACAATCGTGTTAATTTAATAATAATTACAAAAAAAAAGAAAAATCGTGTTAATGTAACAGTTGTTACAAAGAACAAGAGACACTTCTGTTAATGTAATGCTTGTTACAAAGAACAAAACACTCATGTTAATGTAACACTTGTTACAAAGAAAAAGAGAAATCGTGTTAATATAACACTTGTTACAAAGAACAAGAAAACTCGTGTTAATTTAACACTTGTTACAAAGAACAAGAGACGCTCGTGTTAATGTAATACTTGTTAAAAAGAACAAGAGACACTTCTGTTAATGTAATGCTTGTTACAAAGAATAAGAGACACTTATATTAATATAACACTTGTTACAAAGTATACGACACTCATGTTAATGTAACACTTGTTACAAAGAACAAAAACTTAACGTTTATGTAACACTTGTTACAAAGAAAAAGAGAAATCGTGTTGATATAACACTTGTTACAAAGAACAAGAAAACTCGTGTTAATTTAACACTTGTTACAAAGAACAAGAGACGCTCGTGTTAATGTAATACTTGTTAAAAAGAACAAGAGACACTTCTGTTAATGTAATGCTTGTTACAAAGAATAAGAGACACTTATATTAATATAACACTTGTTACAAAGTATACGACACTCATGTTAATGTAACACTTGTTACAAAGAACAAAACACTCACGTTTATGTAACAGTTGTTACAAAAAACAAGAGACACTCATGTTAATATAACACTTGTTACAAAGAACAAGAGAAACTCGTGTTAATGTAACACTTATTCCAAAGAACAAGTAAACTCGTGTTAATATAACACTTAAATAAAAAACGAGAAACAATCATGTTTATGTAACACTTATTACAAAGAACAAGAGAACTCGTGTTAATGAAACATTTGTTACAAACAAGAGACAATCATGTTAATATAGCACATGTTATAAAAAACAAGAAACACTCAAGTTAATAAAGCACTTGTCACAAAGAACAACAGACACTCGTGTTAATGTAATAGTTGTTACAAAGAACAAGACACTGATGTGAAATAACATTTGTTACAAAGAACAAGACATTCGTGTTAATATAACATTTGTAACAAAAAACAAGAGACACTCATGTTAATGTAATACTTGTTACAAAGAATGAGAAAACTCGTGCTAATATAAAACTTATTACAAAAAGAAGAGACAATCATCTTTATGTAACACTTCTTACAAAGAACACGAAACAATCATGTTAATATAACACTTGTTTCAAAGAACAAAACACAACCATATTAATATAACACTTGTTTCGATGAACAAGAGAACTCGGGTTAATGTAACACTTGTTACAAAGAACAAGATACTGATGTCAAATAACATTTGTTACATTAACATGAGAGTCTCTTGCACATTGTAATAAGTGTTAGATAAACACGAGTTCTCTGGTTCCTTGTAACAAGTAACAAGTTAATGTAACATTTGTTATAAAGAACGAAAAAATCATGTTGATATAACACTTGTTTCAAAGAACAAAAGACACTCATATTAGCATAACACTTGTTACAAAGAACAAGAGAACACGTGTTTATGTAACACTTGTTACAAAGAACAAGAGACTCTCATGTTAATGTAACACTTGTTACAAAGAAAAAGAGAAATCGTGTTAATATAACACTTGTTACAAAGAACAAGAGAACTCGTGTTAATTTAACACTTGTTAAAAAGAACAAGAGACCTCATGTCAATATAACACTTGTTACAAAGAACAAGAGACACTCATGTTAGTGTAACACTTATTACAAAGAACAAGAAATCTCGTGTTAATATAACACTTGTTACCAAAAACGAGAAACAATCATGTTAATATAATACTTGTTCCAAAGAACCAAAGACACTCATGTTAACATAACACTTGTTACAAAGAACAAGAGAACTCGTGTTTGTGTAACACTTATTACAAAGAAAAAGAGACACTCATGTTTATGTAACACTTGTTTCAAAGAACAAGACACAACCATATTAATACAACATTTGTTTCAATGAACACGAGAATTTGTGTTAATATAACACTTGTTACAAATAACAAGAGACACTCATGTTTATGTAACACTTGTTACAAAAAACAAGAGGTCGTGTTAATATAACACATGCTACAAAAAACAAAAGACAATCATATTAATATAACATTTGTTACAAAGAACAAGAGAACTCGAGTTAATGTAACACTTGTTACAAAGAACAAGAGAACTCATGTTAATATAACACTTGTTACAAAGAACAAGAGACACTCATGTTAATATAACACTTGTTACAAAGAACAAGAGACACTCATGTTAATGTAACACTTGTTACAAAGAACAAGAGAACTCGTGTTAATGTAACACTTGTTACAAAGAACAAGAGAACTCGTGTTAATGTAACACTTGTTACAAAGAACAAGAGACACTCGTGTTAATGTAACACTTGTTACAAAGAACAAGAAACACTCATGTTAATTTAACACTTGTTACAAAGAACAAGAGAACTCGTGTTAATGTAACACTTGTTACAAAGAACAAGAAACAATCATGTTAATATAACACTTGTTACAAAGAACAAGAGAACATCATGTTAATATAACACTTGTTACAAAGAACAAGAGAACTCGTGTTAATGTAACACTTGTTACAAAGAAAAGAGAACTCATAACACTTGTTACAAAGAACAAGAGACACTCATGTTAATATAACACTTGTTACAAAAAGAACAATGTTAAGACACTCATGTTAATGTAACACTTGTTACAAAGAAAAGAGAACTCGTGTTAATATAACACTTGTTACAAAGAAAAAGAGAACTCGTGTTAATATAACATAACACTTGTTACAAAAGAACAAGAGAACTCGTGTTAATGTAACACTTGTTACAAAGAACAAGAGACCTCATGTTAATATAACACTTGTTACAAAGAACAAGAGACACTCATGTTAATGTAACACTTGTTACAAAGAACAAGAAAACTCGTGTTAATATAACACTTGTTACAAAGAACAAGAAACAATCATGTTAATATAACACTTGTTACAAAGAACAAAAGACACTCATGTTAATATAACACTTGTTACAAAGAACAAGAGAACTCGTGTTAATGTAACACTTGTTACAAAGAACAAGAGAACTCGTGTTAATGTAACACTTGTTACAAAGAACAAGAGACACTCATGTTAATATAACACTTGTTACAAAGAACAAGAGAACTCGTGTTAATATAACACTTGTTACAAAGAACAAGAGACACTCATGTTAATGTAACACTTGTTACAAAAAACAAGAGACACTCATGTTAATATAACACTTGTTACAAAGAACAAGAGACACTCATGTTAATATAACACTTGTTACAAAGAACAAGAGAACTCGTGTTAATGTAACACTTGTTACAAAGAACAAGACACTCATGTTAATGTAACACTTGTTAAAAAGAACAAGAGAACTCGTGTTAATATAACACTTGTTACAAAGAACAAGAGAACTCGTGTTAATATAACACTTGTTACAAAGAACAAGAGACACTCATGTTAATGTAACACTTGTTACAAAGAACAAGAGACACTCATGTTAATGTAACACTTGTTACAAAGAACAAGAGAACTCGTGTTAATGTAACACTAACAAAAAGAACAAAAAAATCTTGTGTTAAGAGACACTCATGTTAACACTTGTTACAAAGAACAAGAAAACTCGTGTTAATGTAACACTTGTTACAAAGAACAAGAGACACTTTGTTAATGTAATGCTTGTTACAAAGAACAAGAAACAATCATGTTAATATAACACTTGTTACAAAGAACAAGAGACACTCATGTTAATGTAACACTTGTTACAAAGAACAAGAGAACTCGTGTTAATATAACACTTGTTACAAAGAACAAGAGACAATCATGTTAATATAACACTTGTTACAAAGAACAAGAGACACTCATGTTAATATAACACTTGTTACAAAGAAAAGAGAAACTCGTGTTAATGTAACACTTGTTACAAAGAACAAGAGAACTCGTGTTAATATAACACTTGTTACAAAGAACAAGAGACACTCATGTTAATGTAACACTTGTTACAAAGAACAAGAGAACTCATGTTAATATAACACTTGTTACAAAGAACAAGAGACACTCATGTTAATGTAACACTTGTTACAAAGAACAAGAAACACTCATGTTAATGTAACACTTGTTACAAAGAACAAGAGAACTCGTGTTAATATAACACTTGTTACAAAAAAAAAAAGAGACAATCATGTTAATATAACACTTGTTACAAAGAACAAGAGAACATCATGTTAATGTAACACTTGTTACAAAGAACAAGAGAACTCGTGTTAATGTAACACTTGTTACAAAGAACAAGAGACACTCATGTTAATGTAACACTTGTTACAAAGAACAAGAGACACTCATGTTAATGTAACACTTGTTACAAAGAACAAGAAACACTCATGTTAATATAACACTTGTTACAAAGAACAAGAGAAATCATGTTAATGTAACACTTGTTACAAAGAACAAGAGACAATCATGTTAATATAACACTTGTTACAAAGAACAAGAGACACTCATGTACAAAGAAAAAGAGAACTAATGTAACACTTGTTACAAAGAAAAAGAACAAGAGACACTCGTGTTAATATAACACTTGTTACAAAGAACAAGAGACACTCATGTTAATATAACACTTGTTACAAAGAACAAGAGACACTCATGTTAATATAACACTTGTTACAAAGAACAAGAGAACTCATGTTAAGTAACACTTGTTACAAAGTGAGAACTCATGTTAATGTAACATGAACTCGTGTTAATAACACTTGTTACAAAGAGAACTTGTTACAAAGAACAAGACACTCATGTTAATGTAACACTTGTTACAAAGAACAAGAGACACTCATGTTAATGTAACACTTGTTAAAAAGAACAAGAGACACTCATGTTAATTAACACTTGTTACAAAGAACAAGAAACAATCATGTTAATATAACACTTGTTACAAAAACAAGAGGTCGTGTTAATATAACACATGCTACAAAAAACAAGAGACAATCATATTAATATAACATTTGTTACAAAGAACAACAGAACATCTGTTAATGTAGTACTTGTTACAAAGAACAAGAGAACTCGTGTTAATGTAACACTTGTTACAAAGAACAAGAGACACTCATGTTAATGTAACACTTGTTACAAAGAACAAGAGACACTCATGTTTATGTAACACTTGTTACAAAGAACAAGAGACACTCATGTTAATGTAACACTTGTTACAAAGAAAAAGAGAAATCGTGTTAATATAACACTTGTTACAAAGAAAAAGAGAAATCGTGTTAATATAACACTTGTTACAAAGAACAAGAGAACTCGTGTTAATATAACACTTGTTACAAAGAACAAGAGAACTCGTGTTAATGTAACACTTGTTACAAAGAACAAAAGAATAAATGTTAATATAACACTTGTTACAAAGAACAAAGAACTCGTGTTAATTTAACACTTGTTACAAAGAACAAGAAACACTCATGTTAATGTAACACTTGTTACAAAGAACAAGAGACACTCATGTTAATGTAACACTTGTTACAAAGAACAAGAGAACTCGTGTTAATGTAACACTTGTTACAAAGAACAAGAGACACTCATGTTAATATAACACTTGTTAAAAAGAAAAAGAGAAACTCGTGTTAATGTAACACTTATTCCAAAGAACAAGTGAACTCGTGTTCATATAACACTTGTGACAAAGAACAAGATGTTAATATAACAATCAAGAGAATCGTGTTAATGTAACACTTGTTACAAAGAACAAGAGACACTCATGTTAATGTAACACTTGTTACAAAGAACAAGAGACACTCATGTTAATGTAACACTTGTTACAAAGAACAAGAGAACTCGTGTTAATATAACACTTGTTACAAAGAACAAGAGAACTCGTGTTAATATAACACTTGTTACAAAGAACAAGAAACAATCATGTTAATATAACACTTGTTACAAAAACAAGAGCTCGTGTTAATATAACACATGCTACAAAAAACAAGAGACAATCATATTAATATAACATTTGTTACAAAGAACAACAGAACATCTGTTAATGTAGTACTTGTTACAAAGAACAAGAGAACTCGTGTTAATGTAACACTTGTTTTAAAGAACAAGAGACACTCATGTTAATATAACACTTGTTACAAAGAACAAGAGACACTCATGTTTATGTAACACTTTTACAAAGAACAAGACACTCATGTTAATGTAACACTTGTTAAAAAGAAAAAGAGAAATCGTGTTAATATAACACTTGTTACAAAGAACAAGAGAACTCGTGTTAATAACACTTGTTACAAAGAACAAGAGACACTCATGTTAATGTAACACTTGTTAAAAAGAAAAAGAGAAATCGTGTTGATATAACACTTGTTACAAAAAACAAGAGAACTCGTGTTAATGTAACACTTGTTACAAAGAACAAGAGACACTCATGTTAATGTAACACTTGTTACAAAGAACAAGAGAACTCGTGTTAATGTAACACTTGTTACAAAGAACAAGATACTGATGTCAAATAACATTTGTTACATTAACATGAGAGTCTCTTGCACATTGTAATAAGTGTTAGATAAACACGAGTTCTCTGGTTCCTTGTAACAAGTAACAAGTTAATGTAACATTTGTTATAAAAAACGAAAAAATCATGTTGATATAACACTTGTTTCAAAGAACAAAAGACACTCATATTAGCATAACACTTGTTACAAAGAACAAGAGAACACGTGTTTATGTAACACTTGTTACAAAGAACAAGAGACTCTCATGTTAATGTAACACTTGTTACAAAGAAAAAGAGAAATCGTGTTGATATAACACTTGTTACAAAGAACAAGAAAACTCGTGTTAAGGTAATACTTGTTAAAAAGAACAAGAGACACTTTCTGTTAATGTAATGCTTGTTACAAAGAATAAGAGACACTTATATTAATATAACACTTGTTACAAAGTATACGACACTCATGTTAATGTAACACTTGTTACAAAGAACAAAACACTCACGTTTATGTAACAGTTGTTACAAAAAACAAGAGACACTCATGTTAATATAACACTTGTTACAAAGAACAAGAGAAACTCGTGTTAATGTAACACTTATTCCAAAGAACAAGTAAACTCGTGTTAATATAACACTTAAATAAAAAACGAGAAACAATCATGTTTATGTAACACTTATTACAAAGAACAAGAGAACTCGTGTTAATGAAACATTTGTTACAAACAAGAGACAATCATGTTAATATAGCACATGTTATAAAAAACAAGAAACACTCAAGTTAATAAAGCACTTGTCACAAAGAACAACAGACACTCGTGTTAATGTAATAGTTGTTACAAAGAACAAGACACTGATGTGAAATAACATTTGTTACAAAGAACAAGACATTCGTGTTAATATAACATTTGTAACAAAAAACAAGAGACACTCATGTTAATGTAATACTTGTTACAAAGAATGAGAAAACTCGTGCTAATATAAAACTTATTACAAAAAGAAGAGACAATCATCTTTATGTAACACTTCTTACAAAGAACAAGAAACAATCATGTTAATATAACACTTGTTTCAAAGAACAAAACACAACCATATTAATATAACACTTGTTTCGATGAACAAGAGAACTCGTGTTAATGTAACACTTGTTACAAAGAACAAGATACTGATGTCAAATAACATTTGTTACATTAACATGAGAGTCTCTTGCACATTGTAATAAGTGTTAGATAAACACGAGTTCTCTGGTTCCTTGTAACAAGTAACAAGTTAATGTAACATTTGTTATAAAAAACGAAAAAATCATGTTGATATAACACTTGTTTCAAAGAACAAAAGACACTCATATTAGCATAACACTTGTTACAAAGAACAAGAGAACACGTGTTTATGTAACACTTGTTACAAAGAACAAGAGACTCTCATGTTAATGTAACACTTGTTACAAAGAAAAAGAGAAATCGTGTTGATATAACACTTGTTACAAAGAACAAGAGAACTCGTGTTAATTTAACACTTGTTAAAAAGAACAAGAGACCTCATGTCAATATAACACTTGTTACAAAGAACAAGAGACACTCATGTTAGTGTAACACTTATTACAAAGAACAAGAAATCTCGTGTTAATATAACACTTGTTACCAAAAACGAGAAACAATCATGTTAATATAATACTTG
>NC_134837.1:113200566-113281701 GCF_004210375.1 Tachypleus tridentatus
CAGTTAGAACTTGGTGGATTGAGATATGTAATACAGGATGAGCACCAACTAAAGATCAGTTAGAACCTCATAGATTGAAATATATAGTAAAGGATGAACAACAACTAAGGATAAGTTAGATCGCTGATCTTCGACTCTGTTCGAGGTGTTCTGAGGCCACTGCGGGTAGTCGGGCACCAGGTGATCGCTATGCCGACACGATCCTCTAGGGACGTCGAATCGAAGGACCCGCCGCCAACCGCCGGGCACTTTTTGCAATGGCTACGTCTACACTTCCAGCACACTACTTGCCTTCTTATATGAATATATAAGCACCTATACACGCATCTAAGAAATACAACACCAGCAACCTTTTTTCCAATTTACTAATTTTGTACAAATGTAAGTAAATATGAATCTACAGGTGCATAAAAGAAATTCAACACCCTTCAGCACATCTAACAATTTATTAAAATCGCTGGAATACACGAAAAAAAAGCACATATGTGTGTACAACTACAAAATCAACACCTGCAAGCACATGAACAAAATAAGCACCTGCATGTTCCTCTACGAATTTCTGGATCTGCACGAGAATTGATAAAATAATTTATACGCATAACTACAAAATAAACACTAGCAATGGCACGTATGAAAATAAGCACCTGTTCCCGTGTTTACAAATTATGCACTTGCACGTGCGTCTACGAAGGTAAGTTCGTGTGCGTGCATTAACCAATTTGCATATTTGTGTGCAAATGTGCTAGAATAAACATTTAAACGTCCATGTACCAACTTACACAAACAAACACCTGGGCAAACAACTATAAAATAATCTGTGAGAACAAGTACCAATTTATACACCTGCACACGCATATACAAATAAAGCACCTTAGGAGATACTACAAAATGAACATTTGCATATGCATTACCAATTTATGCACCAGAAATAGCATATCCTAAAATAAACACATGGGCGAGTGATGAAAGGAGATATCAAAAGAAATCTGTATATATGTCATATTGAAAGAAATAATGGTGTCTAACTGTTTGTTAACAACAGCTTAGCATTCTTATGTTAGTTTCTGTTAAACTATGTTGAAGCATACTAAATAACCCTATCCCTCTGTTAACAGGATTAAAAATGATATATTTCTATATCAGTTCCTGTTGAACAAGTCAGAAATTGTGTTATCATCAAGATTAAAAGTGATGTAACATTAACAGTTGTCTGTTGAAAAGTCTGTGTTAAACAGTTTCTTTCAAGGTTAAACATTGGTTCATGTCATACAATCTTGGAGTTAAACAGCTGATACCAAAACTAAATGTTAGCTATTTTCAACAAATTTCAGACAGGGTAAACAGCTGGTTCAAAACCTAAACAAACATGAGACACACAGTTGCCACCACTTCTAAGTATTGCTTCCTGTTGAACACAAGTAACACATATTAAAAGCTGTTACCAAGATTTGTTAATTTCTTCTATACTCTCTGTGTTGAATTTCTTTAAACAGAGAGTGAGATTGTCATTGAATGGTTTGTAAAAGATGATTTCATTTTGTTTTTTCTCTTAAATATACAGATCTTTTTTAGGCATCATTACTGGCATTTCCAGATCGACATTTGCTGCTAACGTACGTTACTAATGCACTCTGAACTCTTTCTATTTACATTTTAATTCTTTCTATCCTTCTTGGTACAAACACTACCTTTAAGGGTCAGCTCCTACATTTGAGATGTCTATACTCTGACATTACAAACGACATTACTCGTTATTTCTAGACATCAGAATTATCTCAACAACACCAATAAAAAGGCTAAACTTGCCACATTCTTTATTGCAAGCTGTCTCTGGTCTAAGGATAAACCACATAGTGACAGAGATCCTTTAGTCTTTACATAACTTCCTTCAACTTGACAGAGTAGTAGAAATATCCAATGCAACATTACCTCACTGACAAGAGAAAACACATCTCTCAACACTTTTATCACTCCACTTCCAGTTTCTTTCAAATGTAAAGGAATTTCAAAGACTGTCCAGTACATTCCAAATTACGGACAGAATCAATCACCTTCACTTGTAAAACTAACAGAACTGGTCTGTGTTGGCAAGCTATTTGTCTTGCATGTGATTATATCACTAACTTATTGAATCTCTCCAGTTCTACCTTTCACGTGAAAGGCCAATTTAAAACCGACTGCATTACTTATTTATTTGCTTTACTGGACGTAAACATCTCTGACTTGTATGCAATGACACCCTAAAACCCTCAGATCCCAAACACCTCAACTTTCCAAATCACAATGGCATTGGTGACATGAGTGTACTGGTATTATGACATGATCCCCACAAAAAAATATCATTGCAAAATCCAAGAACATAAACTTATATTTAACTAAATTTTTGCACCACATGGAAGTAATAAATGTTTTTTAAAGTGATTATTATCTTCCTTGTATTTCAATTTTCCACTCCTGTTACCATGACATCATATACATATATTCCCTGATCAATATTCTTTTTATTATAAAATTATTTTTTTACTTGTGGAAAAATGTTATTTACAGAGTTGTGAGAGCATCATACAGTTTTTTATATATCTTTTCGTTTGTGTATGTTATAAATGAAACTAGTAATAAACTGTCAATGACATGTATAATAGTTTTTATTTTCTTTATACAAACAGACAAAAAAAAGATAAAAACTCTTGCACATCAATTAAAAGCACAAAAGATGTTTGTTCTGAGATTTTTTTTCAAATAATTTATGAACAAACTTATATAAATTAGTGACAGGTTATGAAGACTGTGGAATTAGTGTATCCAGTGTAGTTAAACTGAATGAACAATTATCAGTGTTAGATTTTACTTCTTACAGTAGAGTCACCCTGGATGTAATAATGTCTCCATTAATAAATAATATGAAATTGAAAAGTCCCCTTATTCATGTAATGCTAATCATAGTACAATATATATGCACCACTTACATATTAGATTTGTTTCTTTTTACATAACTTCTGTTTGTGTATGTATGTGGTTTATTAAGAAATTCCCAACTTTTAGTAATATGTGCACTGTTGCAACAAGGAAAATATATAGAGGATAATGTAATTTAAAATAATGTATTCACCACTAATTGATTCATTGCTATTTTGATATAATGCAGTTTGCAACTTAATTATTCATATATGTTTATGTGAAATTTAGTAGTAGAGTAACATTTATAAAAATAATTTATATGATCCTAGTTAATTAACATGCAAAGTCCATCCAATTTATAAGATTGAGATTGGAAAAGGTCAGCAAAGTATAGTGATGTGTTTTTAAACTATTTTGATACACCAATTGCTTCCACAAATTCCAAATAAACTTTATCATAAACCTAATTTTGTTGGTGAACAATAAAATATTAGATATAACTGCATGTGTGTGAAAGTCAGCACCTGTGTGTGTAATCTTATAGAAGAAAGTACATTTGTTTTTATTCATGACATTTACTTTTCTCATAACGTTTTCAAATACATTTGGGAACACAAACTCATCCATATAAGAAAAAGCCTCGAATTAAGACAAGTAATAATTTTGTTTTAAAATTTCTCTGATCATCTTTTCAGGTAAAATTAAAAGCATGGTCATTTCTACACATAACAAAAAAAAAAAAAAAACAACTGTTTCCATAAAACTAAAATGCAGAGATTATACAATTAATCTGAGAGTTACCAATGGGGGTCATCAAATCCATTAGTCACAAAAAGTTGGGTACACTATAAACCAAACACCTGAGTAAACTGAGGGTTCAGTACATTATAAACAAAAATTTAGAGTATAAAGAGGGTTGGGTGCATTTTACTGAGACAATTCTGAATAATTACTTCAAGAAATGTTGCAATAACCATAGCAGATATAAATAGCAGTTGAAAAGCATGTAAATGAAGGACATTTATGACTTGTTTGGCGTCATAGGAACAATAATGCTACCAAAAAATGGTCACATTTAGAAAGGTTATTTAACACCCTTTTCTACACAAAATTTTGACATTGGAAAACAAAGGAATACATGTACAGATCAACTTGGAACGTCAAAACCATCCAAAAAGAGACCTGAAAGAAGTCATACCTCTCACTCATTGTACAGAACGTGCAATATCTTGCAACAGATGAGAAAACATCAACATGGATGTCAGTCAGTAACAAAATGCATCTTCATCATCATGTAACATAATAAAGAGTATGCCCATCTCAAAAATGCCAGAAGTCACATTTGAAATGGTACCACTATTTTATTTTATTACAAACAACCTCAATTATTACCTGTTGCAAAACTCAATGGTAATATCAGTGACACTTAATACTAATAATTAACACCAGAAAACACTTAATATTAATCAATAATTAGACATAACACTACACAACAGTAATTAATAATGACTAAATTATACTCATTAAATCAAAATGTTCGTGTAAAACGACGCCATGGATCCACTTGAAATAAAGAATCAAGTTTGCCAAATCTGAATAATGAATATACTCGTATAGTTCAGAGTTGTTAGCCAAAATTAATGTGTAATCCGAGGTTCGCGTATTCGAATTCCCGTCACACCATAGATGCTCGCCCTTTCAGCCATGGGAAAATTATAATGTGATGGTCAATCCCACTATCCATTGGTAAAAGAGTTGCCCAAGAGATGGCAGTGGGTGGTGATGACTAGCTGCTTTCCCTCTCGTCTAACACTGCTAAATTAGGAACGGCTTGCGAAAATAGGCCTCGAGTAGTTTTCTCGAAATTCAAAACAAATTATATTGATTTAATTTTGGTTTTAGTTGCTGTATAAGTAAAGCTTTGATTTTACGTTTTTGTATTTGGTTCCCTTCTTAATATCTGGTTTTCTGTGGTTATGTTGTTTTAATTTCATTTGCAGTGTTCAAAAACGTGTGAAGATGTTTTCTGTTTTGTTTTTTTGTAGGCTCATTGAATCTAGTTTCCATTTTTCTTCTTGTTTCTGTAGTTTTGAAGTCGTGGCAGTTATTGCATTGTATTTTATAAATTATGTTGGTGTTGTGTTTTTACATAGTATGGACTTCAGTTTTGTACATGGTTATTGAATAGATTTGGTGTTTCCTGGAATGTTGTGTTTTGTTATGTCTTTTTCCAAATGTTAGTTATTTTTTCGCTGATGTTGGGAACATATGGTATGCAGCAGTATATGATTTTGTAGTTTGTTGTATCTTGGGATTTATTGTTTGTTCTTGGTCTATGTGTGTGCCTATTCTCAGATAGGAGACACAACAACATGTAAGGATGTTTTAGAGTACGAACAAGTTTGTATAACTGTAGAGCTGAGTAGCCAGACACCATAGAATGTAAGAATGTAGTTTTGTAAGGACACTTTTTGATAACTGTTCAGCTGTCTAACGAGATACAACAGTATATAAGAAAGATGTAGTGTAACAACAAGTTTGTATAACTGTAGAGCTGAGTGACTAGACACAAGAACATGTAAGGATGTTGTAGAGTAATAACAAGTTCGTATAACTATATATCTGAGTGAATAGACACAACAACTGTACCCCGGAGTTACTAGACATAACAATATGTAAGGATTTTTAAGAGTACCAGAAAGTTTGAATATCTGTAGATCTGAGTAACTAGACACGTCATAATGTAAGGATGTTGTAGAGTAAGAACAAGTTTGTATAACTGTAAACCTGAGTTTCTAGACACAACAACATGTAAAGATGTTGTAGAGAGATAACACATTTGTATAACTAAAGAGCAGAGTGACCAGACATAATAGAATGTAAGGATGTAGATTTATTAAAAAAAGTTTAGATAACTGTGCAACTGACTGACTAGATACAACAGTATGGAAGGAAGTTTTAGTTTAACAACTAGTTTGGATAACTGTACAGCTTAGTGTGTTGACAAAATGGGAAGCAAGGATGTTGTATTATAAGAACAAGTTTGGATAACTGTAAAGCTGAGTGATTAAACACAATACGTGTGGATTTGAATAAGAACTTTTTATAATTGTAGAATTAGACACAACAGTAAGATACAAATTTATAGAGTAACAACAAGTTTGGATAATTGTACAGCTTATTGATCAGAAACAACAGAATGTAATAATCTTATAATGGAAGAACAGGTTTAAATAGGTGAACAGCTATTGTACAGGTGATTGACTAGTCATAACAGTATGTAAGTATGTTGTAGTGTAAGAAATTTGGATAACTGTACATCTGAGTGACTAGACTCAACATAATGTAGGTGTTTTGAAGCGTACCTACAAGGTTGGATAACTGTAGTTCTGAGTGAGAAGAAAGAACAACATGTAATGATATTGTAGAATGTAGAGTAATAACAACTTTGTATAACTGTAGACCTGAGTTACTTGATACAATAGCATGTAAGGAAGTTGCAGAGTAACAACATCTTTGGGTAAATGTAGAGCTTAGTGAATATATACAACAGCAAATAAGAATATTGTTGTATAAGAACAAGTTTGAATAACAATAGAGATGAGTAACTACACACAACATGTTAGGATGTTGTAAAGCTACAACAAATTTGAATAACTGTAGGGTTGAATGGCTAGACACAACATTATCTAAGGATTTCGAAGAGTAACAACAAGTTTGGGTAGCTCTGGATCTCGGAAACTAGACATAACATGTAATATTGTTGTAGTGTATGAACATGCCTGGTGAATTGTACAGCTGAGCAAATAGACAACATATAAATGTTGTAGAGTAAGAACAAATTTTGATACCTTTACAGCAGAGTGACAAGACACAGTAGTATTTGATTATTTGTACAAAAACTAAAACATTTGGATAACTGTACAGCTGAATGAATAGACACAAAAAGATGCAAGTATGTTGTAGAGTATGAACAAGTTTGGATAACTGAGGAGAGGAGTGATGAAACACAATAGAATGTAATGATGTTGTTTTGTAAGAAAAAATGGGGATAAATATACAATGACTGACTAGATACAATAGTATATAAGGATGTTGTAGTGTAACAACAAGATTGTATGACTGTACTACTCAGTGAGTAAACACAACAACATATAAGGATGTTGTAGAGTAAGAACAAGTTTCTATAACTGCAGACCTGACTTACTAGACACAATAATATGTAAGGATATTGTACAGTAACAATAAGTTTGAAAAAAGTGTAGCGACTGCTCCTTGACTAAAAATAATAATATATTAGGATATTGTAAAGTAGGAACAAGTTTGTATAGGTGTACGTCCGAGTGATTAGAAACAACAACACGTAAGGATGTTGTAAAGTAACAACAAGTTTGTATAACTGTAATTACCAACTAACAAGAAATAACAGTATTTAAGGATGTTGTAAAGTAACAACAAGTTTGAACAAATGGAGAGTTGAATGACTAGAAACAATATTATGTGAGGATTTTAAAGAATAACAAGAAGTTTGGACAACTCCAGATCTGAGTCACTAGTTGTGGATTAAACAAAACTTGTGGGCTATTTGTAGCTTTGAACAGATAGAATTAGAATAAAAAAAAAGTTTGGATAACTGTCCAGCTGAATAACAAGACACAAAAGTATGTAAAGATATTGTAGTGTGAGAACACATCAGAACGGAACTTTCCTGAAATCTTCAATTATGTTGACAGATGTTTTGTTTCATAGTGACGTCGAAGAGTGTACTCTTTCAAAACGGCAACACTTTCTGTGCATATCACTCAAGTAGCTTTCTGGTTTTTTGTTTCTACGAAGTACTTTTCTCCCCATTCTTCATTGAAAGCACGACACTCAGAGTCCACTTTTCTTCTTTTAAAAGCAGTCATAACGATGGATGAAAAAAAACAGGATCTGAAAATGAAAAGCACAGAACAGTGTGAGAAAAGTGTTGTACTGGTCCAAGAACGCACAAACCAAATGTATTGAAACGTACGTTTCCCACGATACTTACCTAAGAACTAGTTACGAATAAGAGATATGAGCTTGCTGAAGCGTTTGACCCTCGGCTGCTGAATTTACAAGACGAGTCGATAGGACGAGAGTTAAGTTTGTTCATGTTTTCGAAATCCTAATGCTCTCATAGATACGTGCCTCGATATGAATAAACGTACAGCAAGGACGAAAGAAGAATTTTCCTATTGGTTAAATATGTGCGTGACAGCCTTGTTTCTTTTTATCATAACGTCTTGTGTTTGCCAGCTTGAAGCGACAATCGGTGCGATTTATTTTGTTATGACAGTCGGACATTTGATGAAATGCCAAATTTTATTTCCAAGCGACTAGCTGCTAGCGAGCCAGACAACATAACCTCGAGAGCCGTAGTTTGGTGACCCTTGGTATAGCTTATTGATCAAACACATTAGTAGGTAAGGATGTTATAGTGACAGAACAAGTTTAACTGTACAGCGTATTAACCAGACACAGTAGAATGTAAGGATAATGGTACAGCTGCGTGAATAGACACAACATCATATAAGAATGTTGTAGAGTAAGAACAATTTTGTGCAACTGAAGTAGATGTCAGTTGTTTTTGAAAGTTTTTTTTTTGTTTATAAAAAAAGATTAAAAGATAAGTAAGAGACCTTTTTTTTGTTCTTTAAAATCTATAGCTTGCTGTAGTTGTAATGACTAACACATCTGTAAAAAGTATTTATTTGGTATAACACTGAGTATTATTTCAAATATAGCAGTGGCAGTGTTTTTTAGTGTAAGATACCAGCTTTATTATCATTCACAAGATTTACACATATGGTTTACTGTTGTTCTAGAAGTCTTTCATGTAAGCTCATCATATGACATGTGATGATTAGAGATATTCAAGTCCTCTGTTTTGTTTTTCTGCAAATTTTTTAAAAATTTTCTGTCAACATAAATTTTTGAAATGCAATCCCCTTGTTGCTTGGCTAGTCTGAGGTACGATGAAAGCAGGAAATTTAAGTGTGTTACGTTATTGCTGTTTTATTATTTGATGTATTGTAATCTGTTACAGTTGTTATGAACTTTCAGAACAAATTCCGATGTTCTATCTGGCATATTCACAAATCTACCACTTAATGCCATCATGTATCTGACCTCTTGTTGGTTCTTTGACATCAGTAACCAGGTCCTCACTACTTTACTCCAGGTGATTTAATATTGTTGGTTCTGTTTCTCGATTTGCATTTCAATTGCTTTTCATGACAAGTTGGGTCAATATTAGCAGCAAGGTTTCTTTGCATATCGATTGAAAACCAAACTAATACAGTAATGTACTGGAAACGTTTCTACAATGATATTTAAAATTAGATGTGTTTAAAACTGACAAGCTATAAACGAAAGCAATCAGAAGTTTTGTTTATCAGTAAAACTTGATTGTAGAATAACACTAGTAATTAAACAACAATGTTGAACAAGGCGTTAGAAGATGTTTGATATAGACGAGTTACACGGATTGTATACAAAGTTATAAATACCAAAGAAAATACACCTAGTTTACCTTATTTTATGCACATGTGTTAATATTTGAAATGATTTTGATTTATTTTAAATAGGTAGCTTAAAATACAAAGTATCAGCCTTTAACAAAATATAAAAAACTGTTTATTTGATTGTAATGAAAGCTATAAATAGATAGTCGTGTTCAACACCTCACGAGTATCGACACCTGGAGTGTCATGAAACTGAATACTTACTACTGATCCACCAATAATGGGTGTGAAAGATGTCTTGTTTTTTTTCTTTTTCACAGACAATGGTTAAAATGATGTTCAACATAAAGCAGTGATTAGATAATTATCAATTAAATAACGTGTCTTAAAACATCGATAAATAAAGGTTTAATATCTCCTAATTAATGATATTTACGGTATTTTGAGTTTGTTTTTGACTCAACACAATAAATGCATATTTGTGTATGTTTTCAATCTATATTTATAATGACAAAATTCATGTTTGTTTGCACTCTTCACTTCTCAAAGTAGCCTACTGAGCCAATGCCAACCAAAATTTGTATGTCAACATTATGATATGACGGATTAGAACGCTTTATTGGTGCTTTCTTTCCTTAGTTTATTTCTTTATTATTTTTATTTATTCTGATAATCTTTATGACAAACTACATTATTTTATAGGAACATTTATGTATATATACATGTTTATATTGCAGAGCCTAAAGCTGATATAACAGCCGTTTGGATATTATTTTACTTCCATAAAAGATAAGGTAATTAATTCGCCTTGCTCTAAGTAATAAAGTGACCCACAGTAGTTCAGGTGACGATGTGTGGAACTGGTGTACATTGTGGTATTCATTCTATTATCTCTCAAACTAGTTGTACTTAATACATTGGAGACGTGCTTGGCAAGAGATGGAATAGGGTGGGCGATGTGGGCTACCTGCCTCCACTCTAGCCTGTCTCTTCACATTTGGCGCAGATAGTATTGATGTGGCTTTTTGAGAAATCCAACGAGTAAAGTTTTGTTTATTTGTCGTTAAGCACAAAGCTTAATAGGCAAATAATATAATAGTATAATAGGCTATCCGTGCTTTGCCCACCACTTGTATCTAAACCCGGTTTCTGGCGTTGACAATTCACAGCCATATCTTTGTGCCACCAGGAGCCAAGAGAACTTTCAAGAGACACTGTGGTTTTAATAGAAAATCCATACCTCGCACCAGAAACACATAACTGACTTTTTTTCTCTAAATATTATTTTGTTTCTTTGTTTGGAAATTCTCATAAAGTTACAAAAGGGATATCGGTACATAGTTGCCATTAATGTCGAACCGATAGACTAGGCTTACTTGTTTCTATTGTTACTCTTTTAATACATCGATGGCCCCCGAAGCATTTTTGTAACAATTCTATTGAGCAAATGCACATTTTCGTTTTAAGTACCCTGAAGATATTTTTTCATAAACCATAGCACAAATAAAACATTTTTATGTTAAAGTTAATCATAAATGCACGTTTCTTACAGATTAAGCCCATTAATAAACCAACGTGTAATTTACTTATGTTTTGCATGAATAACAGAGAAAGTATTGTTATACGTGTAAAATTTACAATTTTGGTTTATTGTTGGAGGCTTGGCATGGCCAAGCGCGTAAGGCGTGCGACTCGTAATTAGAGGGTCGCGCGTTCGCGCCCGCGTCGCGCTAAACATGCTCTCCCTCCAAGCCGTGGGGGCGCATAATATGACGATCAATCCCACTATTTGTTGGTAAAAGAGTAGCCCAAGAGTTGGCGGTGGGTGGTGATGACTAGCTCCCTACCCTCTAGTCTTGCACTGCTAAATTAGGGACGGCTAGCACAGATAGCCCTCGAGTAACTTTGTGCGAAATTCCAAAACAAACAAACTTATTGTTGGACTTCTTAGTGCTAAACAATAGTCTATCTGTGATCTGTTACTTTATAAAAGTGACAATTAATTCCATTATTCGGACAAAGGCTCAAACAAATATTTGGTAACAACGGAAGATTCTGGTGAACTGTTCTCTCTCTCTCTCTCTGGTCAATAGTCTAAAATTAGAAGCAAATCCAAGTTAAGTCTTAACTGGCCATTGACGAGGATATTTAATTATATGTAACGAAGGGTCCTTTTTATTTTGAGGGGAATTTCTTTCTGGAGATATATTTTGTCAATATCCATCACATATTTTAAAACTTAACTAATCCATTATTTATTGAAATTTCAATATTAAATGTATTAAAATACTTTTTGATTTTGCTATTCACTTTCATCCAAACCGCTACGTTAGCGCCATCTCTTGCACCAAAATTAATATGAGCATATCTTAATCTTGAAAAAAAATCCTTTACATTAAAATCTAAAGTTAAAAGCGACAATATTTGATCGAAGAAGGCACGCGTGAGCAATGTCAAAATTTCTACAAACGCGTGTGATTCTTATAAAGAGCCGAGAGACGAAAAACAGAATATTGTCTGTGATATACAATCAGTATTCTATAGGCCTAAGAAGCTTTTACGTCTTTCTTGATGGCGAGAAACCCACTTGAAATAAAAATGTATCTCAAAACAGGTGGTATTGGTATTAACACTTTTATTGATAAGCAGAGAATAATTTCTAGTAATCGGAAAACTACAGAATAGGATTAGGAACCTTAATTGTTTTCGAGCGTACCAACCGTTCAACTTCAGACGTTATTATTTCTACAGGGACATTAAATATCTTCGCTGAAAGAAATGAATTAAGGGTATGAGACCAGTTAAAAGAAGACAGCGTAAGATTAAGCGAGGTGAAACAGTATCAACTCAGAATAAACTTTTTCGGCGTGGACTTGGATCGTCGATAAAATATTCTGTTTTAAACTAGATATACGACTCAGTATTGTCTTATAAGTTTGTAATACTGTCGTATATAAATCATTTGTAATAACTGTTAGTAATAACCGTATTATAAATTGTATAATTTTGGTGTTTGTATATTAAAATATATTTGGATAAAGAAAAGAAAAATGGAAATTGTGTGTATCAATCTTGTTGGTAAATAAAAGTTAATACATATTAACTACTAATTCCAAATCGAACTTCCTGTTATTTGAGATAGTAATACGAAACGTACATAATAATAAATCGGAGAGGTAGGTTGGTTGATTTGGCGTTTTAAGGCGCAAAGCAGCTAGGCTATGTGCGACAAACAACCTGTAAGAAAACTGAAAATAAAATTGTTAAGATTCGTAAAACGGAATCATGTGAATCAAAACAAAGCCTAATTTTTGAATTAAAAACTTAAATAGTATTAAATCCATTTTAAAAATCTAGTTTACAGCAGAAAGAGAAAATAAAGTAATACAAGTTTTAAAAGACTATAACATGCCTCCCAGTGGCTCAGCTGTATATCTACGGACTTACAACGCTAAAAACCAGGTTTCGATATCCGTGGTGAGCAGAGTACAGATAGCCCATTGTGTAGCTTTGTGCTTAATTCAAAATAACCACTCTGTAGCATAATTTTAATTATTATAACTCGCTAGGATGACTAACGGATAGGTTCAAACATCAGTTTTAGTCATCTGAAGTTGGCTTTTCCAGTCCTGGTTTCGAGTTATTTGGCGTCACGGCCATTTCCTAATTTTGTATCGAACTAGTTTTACTTTAAATTGTAAAAAGGCATCATGTTAAAAAAAACAGTCTAATTTGTGAATACTTAAATAGCTTTAAAAAGGCCAATGACCTTAAAAACACTAAAAACATTTGTAAGATGGACATTGTCATCATTGCCAATGACACTTTTCAGTATCAGGAATAAACCTTGGGACAAAATATGTCTTAAAATGGTGCCGTCGTTGACAAATCGGAGAGTTGTCCGAAATAAAATTGTAGTACGTAACAGTACAAACTTTTTTTTTCCAATTTACAAACCTCTTGAAGAGGCCTCATAAATCATATATATTACATACAAAACAAATACAAAAATCAAATACACAGTTACATACAATTGAATGCACCTGATACTATCTGTAATTGCTCATATTAAAGGACACTAGCAGTTTAGGCAACAAGGTAAGTATAGTTATTGACATATGCGTATCACACCCGTTTCTGTAAAATTTTTCGTGTGCACTTATATGTACCACTACATTCCTTTATCAATAATATTAGCATGATAACCACAGAAGCAGTTAAACTTCAAAACTATTCCAAACACGAATCATGAAGTTAAAGTTACCAGAAAAATTAACATTTATTAATTTAATTATTGTGGTGATACCTCATAATTATATATATGAATGTAAATTTCACAGATGTTTTCCTAACTTACACAGGATTACAGTACAACAACAAACACTGGGCATGAGAGGTTCCGCTTCTTAATATTTTGGACAAAAGACATCAGATGTATAAAAACTGTTTATGTATATCTAAAGAGACGAATAGGAGTCACTGAGCGTTAATTTCCTCCCCCTCGTTAAAGTTGTAGATAATCTTTGGATTGTGATAAGGAGAATTAACTACTTAAATTATTTAAATATTTCTTCAAGACCCTGGTGTGTCTATTAGACGTACTTGTGTGGTTTATTGAATTCTATAAAAGCTATTAAATAAAATAGTTATGTTGTAAATTACTTTCTGTAAGATAGTTAACTTGATTAAAACTTCTATCTTAATTGTATACCAACGTGTGTGATATTAACATGAATTCTCAGCTATGAAATTTTCAAAACATTTAACTGTAATTATTTTAAAACAGTTAAATATGCTTGTCTTTGTTGTAGATTTTAAATACTGATTTTATTTATTCCTAAATAGTTTTAAAACGTTCCGATTATTGTATATTTTTAAAACTACAAATTTTGTTTTGATATGAAAAACAAAGTACACAGTTTGCCTCTGCACTGTGCCATTCGGGACATACAGGGTTTTAAGAAAGGAAAGGCCTTGATGGCGAAATGAAACTTCGTTTGTTCGAAAGTGAAATGACTTATCTAACCATACATTATCTTGTTCCATAAAATATCTATTCTCTTATCATAATTCAGCCTCATAATTCAAATAACATACAAAATGATAAATAATTCTTTTCAAAATTAAAAAAAAAGTTCTATAGTTGCTACAGAAAGTGTTCACAAACATCTTTCCTTCTAATATCGTATCATCAGTTGAGCTTGTACTTCTCAGTTTAGTGCATATACCTGATAATATTGTATCATCAGTTGAGCTTGTACTTCTCAGTTTAGTGCATATACCTAAAATCATATCCTTACTGAAATAAATCCCTCTATGATTTAAACAGTTAGAAAGTATGGAAAACTTACATGACGCGTTTTCATCAGTAAACTATGGCATTTGGAAGGTCAGTAGTGGCAATGGTATACATCATGACAACAGAGATTGGGAAAGAGCGATTGGTTAAAATCAATAAAAACGCGTTTTTACTCAAGCTAGAAGAGCAAATTGTTTCCATTTTATTTTAAATTATTGTGCTTTTCCTGCTTTGTGGTTAAGGGTGCCATATAACACTCATAAATAAATATATTCATAACCATCACTAATTGCGTTGGAACTGTACCTTAAAACTAAAATAAAAATTCATAACTTTCATTTAGATGTACAAAATGGAATAAATTAAAAAGATGTTGATAGATATTAAACTGAAGTTTGTAATGTTTGGAAATACAAATGGAAGTTTATTTTCCACATTATTTTAATTCAGTGGTACAATTTTCCCCTCGAGGCTGTTTCTGGTTGTTAGGGCGTGAAATAAATATATATTCATTTCCTATACGAGTATAAACGTAATACACAATCTATGGTAACTACAGAAGGATGAATGTCTAGATACTGCCTCTTACTGTAACTACTGGTGGTGTCATTCATAAGTCGCTGTTTCTGTGCAGCGTACTTTCTAATACACAAAGTTATCCCTTTTCCACTTTATGACATATTACTAACAGCAGGCATAATTCATGTTGTGGTTCCACAAGGTAAACAATCTTTAAAAACCTGAGAAATAAAAAATAAACACATGTACACAGAAAGTGAAGCCATTTTTAAATCAATAAAAACCAAAGCTAAAACTACTGTAAGAAAAGTACCAGAGAATAGTGAGTGTTTAATTTCAAAGAGTGAAAATTTAGACGTAAACTATTAGTTTTTTTGTACTGTCGGGTTATCGATGGATCAATTTTAAGTTTATGGACTTAACACTAAAATCCAGGGTTCTATTCCCTATGTTGATCAATATTTGAGGCTTCAGCTGCTTATGAGGTAGTTTTAAATGTCATAAATCACAATTGATTCAAACTAGACCTACACCTCTTCACAGCTGCTTATCTTTCTGGTTGTGGTACATCTCTGAATAGCTATCTCACCTCGGACATCTGGACCTGCATAAGCAATTCCTCCACATCAGTGTGCTCGACCTTTATTCTATCAAACGGAGATGTTTGTATTTCTTACCAATGCTAGTAGATGGTTTGATTATTATCCATTCTGACAATTTCATGGTGGTTTTATATATCAATAATAGAGTAAGTACCAGATCTTTAACTATATTTTTAAACACTCGACCTCAAAAACATCTATCCAGTGAATTTGCTTTATAGATTATAATGTATTAAGAGCGATGTACCTCATAGTAAACCATCTGTACCCTCTTCCACCTATTAAATAGCCACTTCACTCACAAGTTTCCTAATGTGTATGCTTTGTTTTGGATACTTACGACTTTTTTTCTCATCAGTAATGAAGATTCATGAGTACAGATGGAGCTAGCAAACATGGAATTGACATCACTCTCCTATTGGTAGAGAGAGGGCCATTACTGCACAGTAACATCATTATCCAATAGTATAATTCATGAGAACTTACGAAAGTTTAGGTGGGAGTTGCCTGAAAGCTAGTGTCATGCAAATACTTAAGGAAGATGCTAACAGAAGATAGAATCTTTCTCTGAAATGCTAAGTTTCTAATTGAAACAAATTTTTATGTAAGAAAATGTTAACTTTCCAAAATCAGATCCGTGGTGACTAACCAGCAGGAGATAATACAAAGGTGGGGGGGCCTTTACATTTGATGATGTGTTAAAATCTTCCTTTTTTGTTATTTTATGTTTTGCATGTTGTTTGTTAGTGTTTCCTTTATTATATAGTTGTTAATTAACTAAAGTTTCAAAATTCACTCCAGATGAAAATGAATCTTGAAGTTCATATGAATTTTAATACCCTTTTCACTGAGGAGAATTTTCAAAACATTTCTCAACGAGGCTGAATTTTCTTCCTTTTATTTTAGCTTGATCCACTTCTGATCTGTCTTATGGTGAAGTTATTTCTATTTTGTGGAATATATAATTAGCAATCACCTGCAATAGATTAGGACATTTAAGTGTTAAGTTTGGCCAAAGTGCTATCCGTTACTTTAGAATCTTTGCAACAGTTACTACTCATAATAAGGTGTGTTCCGATTCGTAAAATAGCTTCTAACATGCGCAGTCCCATACGATTACGGACCTTGTTTTTCAGGCGATATGGGTAAATATGCATTTAGCAATTGCATCACTCATTGGGGTGGTAAAACAGGTTAATGCATAGGCATAAAACAATCATACAACACGTGTGTTGCATCTTGATATCTGAAATTCCTTCCCAAAACTCACCAGGATCTTTTGGATGGTTGATTTAGTGTTTTATAGCACAAAACAGCTAGTCTGTCTGCGCCAAACATCTGGTAAAAGTAAAATTACAAGTATATGTAGCAAAATTCATAAAAGGAAACTATGGTAAAACAAACGTTATTTTAGATAAAACAAAAGTAGCATAAAACCAATGTGTATATTTAGGGTACCATATAAAGAGAAAAACTAATTATCATAACCCGCCAGAAAGACTAACAGGTAAGTACGAAAACCACCGTCAGTCACCTGAAGTTGGCCTTTCCAGTCCTGGATTAGAGTTATTTAATGTTACTGCCAGTTTATAATTTCAAATCGAATGAGATGAACTGCGATTGTTAAAAAGTGAGCCACATTATAAAAGTAATATAAAAATTAAAAACTTGTATAGCATTAAAAATATAAATCGTCTTTAAAAACTGAAAATTATTATTACCATTACCAAGATGGACAGTGTTACCATCACCAATAATACTGTCTAACGTTATGGGCAAACCATGGTATAGAACATGTTTAAAATTGTGCCGTCGTTGAGTTGTAACGACAACAAAAAGTAAAATATGGCTTATTGCAATCTGAGTGTTACACGAACTACACACTGGTGCAGTTTCAGATAATAGAAAAAAAAACACGAAGCGTTAAAAACTGACCAACGCGTATTTTAGTTGGAAGAACTTCCTCTTTCCGATCCTTACGGAAAGACGAAAGTTCAATAGAGAGATTTATTTGGTAAAGCTCGTTTTCACGTTGCTCAATACAAGTGGACTGCTAACTGGGATGGAGCCGAGCCTTAAATATAGGATTATAGTCCATGTATTGAACAGGCACAGCAGTGATAGTGCCAGAGCAAGTAGATTTAGCTGCAGTGCGAGTGAGCTAATTCCCATGAATACCAACGTGGTTTGGTATCCAGAAAAACTAGATAGCAGTAGATGTTAAAGAGAAATGGTCTAATCAGTTTTGAATATCAGCTAGAATAGGGTGAGAAGTGATTCAAAGCTAGCAGAGAACAAAGCGAGTTACTATAAATAGTGCAATGCGAGTACTGCTTAGCTTCTGTGTAATGGAGGTCAAGAGAAATGGCATACAGTTCAAACAAGCCATGAAGAGCCCACACAGTCGCTAGATTTCCAACCATCTGTATAAATAGGAACGAAGAATGTTCAAAAAGAATGTTTAGCAAATAACAGTATTTCCAATCGGGAGCGTCTGCTTTCCTCAGATGTCCTAAAAGATACATCAATTCATCCAAATGTGCTTGGATATGAAGGCGAAAAAAGAGCAGTGACCGATCGTCTGTTCTAACAAGTGTGGCCCACTGAGGAAGGAAAACACATCTGCAACTGAGCTGTTTTGGCAAGGAACGAAGTTTTGAAGCATATAGTAAAGATAGTTGCAAATGGCAGAGGTGCAAAGAAAGTTCATGAGATTGTAAAAGCTGATGTAGGGAAGTGCAGATAGCCAAGCGCAGAGCAAAATCTTTGATGACGAATGGGGTCCATAGTCGAGTTTGGATCGAATAAGAGCACGATATATTTTTAAACATAGAACCTCGATCTGCTCCTGAAGTGGCAGAAGAGAAAACAAGAAGAATGCTGGTGTTCTTGTATATTTGACCCATAGCTGCTTGACAACTTTCGAGTATCGGGGTAAGTAATGTTTTGAATCGTTTTCAAATACTGCACCTTTTTCTCCCAACCATTTAGGGCAAAAAAGTAGAATGGGTAAGAGCCATTGCAATTAATGCAATGATGGTCCGTTTTACTCATTAGGCATTGTGATCCTTGCCCCTGCAACAAGCATACGTCAAGGAACGACATGACGTCTCTGAATGATTAAGCCACTGACATTGAAATAAGAGTTTTGAATGTATGGTCGTGCCCTGCAATTAAGATAACGTACCGTGATGGTAGCAAGTAGACGTGGTGATGTAAATTTCAGAATTAAGACATTGGTTGACATCAATTTGTTCCTTGCGAGTGGAGATGTGCCCTATTGCAGAAACTCCTTGGGTGGAGAAACCAGCGAGAATCTGACTCTGGGATGTTCTTGAAATCCCTCTCAACAATAACTCTTCGTGATGAATTCAAAGTAGCATGAGGTGTAATCTCAATAGGTATATCCCCAATCGCCTTTGAATGCAAGAGAAGTTCACTCTGTTGAGATGTGGATGTTTCCATCAATATTTCACCAGAGCAAAGCTCCTTTATTGACTTTGGAGAGCCAGCAAACCCCTCTAGTCCCTTAATGAAAGAAGGAGACATTTGCCCTAAATTTTCGTCTGAAAGAGACCGTAATAAGAAAATGAGGTACAAATATTACCTATGTTAAAGATTGCTGTTCAGAATCTTCAAGACTGTCGTTTGCCTACGGGCTGTTTTCTCACTTTATTTGGGGGATACATAATGAAAAAAAGATTATTTCGGCGCGCATTGACCCTACCCATCATGAAGCTCTACGAGAGGATAAACTACAATTACAATATGAAACAAGGACACTGCAGCAACGCCAGGGTTTCGTGAGCTCTATACCCCAGATAGAAATGTCCACAGCACCTATTGAAAACAAACACTGGTACCTGGTTTACTTTAGCACAAGTGTATCAACTGTTTGAGCCAAGGGGCCAACCCCAAGGCTGACCGTCTACAGGAGTTTGAAGCCAAAATGGTGCATTGGGGTTATTCCACTCAACCACTAGAATCCTCACCTCCCGTTTACAGATCACCACACAGTGCAAACACGTGGGTGGATGGATAAGTCCTATTGGAGGTAAACTCACTGAACAGAACCTTCCCTGGCAGGTCCCCCTCACCATGTACAGAAATCCACATCGAGTGGCAGGCCGAAGATTAAGAAAAATATGGTAAACTGGTTGTTTACAGGAAGTTGGGATTACTGCGTCAAATTTGACGTCATAAATATGAAAAGGAAATCACGTATCGATGGAATGGAGGAATTAGTGTTGAAGCATCAGGAAGTAACAAAACCATTGGACAAGCAGCTCTCAGAAAAAAAAAAGAACAATTTTCATGGAAGGCACAATAAAATTCAACATCAACAATATCCAGTAAACCAGTTATATTTGTAAAAGGTTGAAAAGTTGAAAATTTTGATCTGTCGCCCATAATTTTTCTCGATTTGATCGAGTTGATAGAACAGGATGAAACTATACATGCATATCAATTAAAAATATACATGAAGCAGGATTTGATAGTGGATATTTGAAAAATAATTTCGTCACATTCTGCTCAGATGGTTGAAGTGTGATGCTTGGTCGCAAGTCAATGGTAAGTACTGAAATTAAATATTTTTCCAATATAATTTTGCATTGCTTCTATCACCGTTTGCAACTGGTTTGGAGTGATTCACTTGTTTTCACATCGGCGAGATAATCTCAAAGTGTTCATAGATAAAATCTACACGAGCGTTGGCCAATCAAAGAAAACAAAATGGAACTTCAACGTTTCTGAAGAAATTGGACTAGAAATTCTGATGGTTGGAAGAGTTTTGGGACCAAGATGGTCTGCTTGCAGCCCCAGATCAAACATTTGCTATATAGCACGGTTATCCAGCATTATACAAATTTTTCTACTGAAATATATTCAGGAATGGATAGCCGTCTTCGCAACAAGTACTTACTGGAGGAAAGGATTTCGCAATAATGATTGCTATACTACGAGTAGTTTTACTTCGTAATGCCCTTGAAGTCTGAAATTTAAATTTAGCAGGAGTTGAGAAACTAAAAGAGCCATTAAGGCATTTAAAATACTCAAAGTAAGGGAACCTTTGAAAAAGAAAAGAAATTGATAAGACTGTTGCTTCTGACGCTTCTTGGTTAGTTTTTTGAATTTCGCGCAAAGCTACTCGAGAGCTATCTTTGCTAGTCGTTCCTAATTTAGCAGTATAAGAATAGAGGGAATAAACTAGAGGGAAGTCAGCTAGTCATCACCACCTACCGCCAACTCTTGGGCTATTCTTTTACCAACTAAAGGAATTGACCTTCATATTATAACACCCCCATGGCTGAAAAGGCGAGTAAGTTTGGTGTGATGGAGATTCGAACCCGCGACCCTCAGATTACGAGTCGAACGCCTTAACCCACCATAACAATAGGAAGACAAATTAATTGTGATCAGGTTTGTCACATTTTCACTTGTAAGCCGGCTTCTTGTATCAAGTGGCAATTTGGAAATGTTTCAAACATGCTAAATAAATTTTAGCAAGATTTCGGTTATTTGTTTTTGCGAATAAATCGGTGTGTGTAAAGCGAGAGAACCGGTTGTTAAAATTTTTTAAATTCTAGCACTGAAAAGCCATATTTTCAGCATAAAAGTGAAGGTCATCTTTACCATTTCATTATGGTAGCCTCTTATTAGTACGTCTGAGGGCTTACAATGATAAAAATTGCACTTTCCATTAATTTTAAGCAGTCATAATTATATCACTATTTAAGCTTGTTTCATTTGCATAGGTTTTTTTATGTTTTTTTTAGGTAAATGACTGTACGTGACAAAGTTGTGACCGAATCTGGAAATATCCCACTTGGGGGGGGGGGAATCCTAGTAGGTGGTTGTGCAAGTTCTGAATAAGTTTCTCTTAGGTCTAAACTAAGAAGCTGTGCATTTACTGTAAGAGATGCACATTCAGAAGAACATTTAATATACTAGAGTATTGCAATGTATTTTAAGAGTATTGTTACTGTCATGTAATTTCACTAGAAGTGAAAGCTTTTTTTTTTTTTTTAATATATTATAAGTTAAGCCTTAAGACTTCAGGCACATTTTATCATCTATAAGTTTATAAAACTAAATAGTTCATAATAGTGTATCACCTATTTTACTCATTCAGAAGAGCAGTTGTCTTTTGCAACTCAAAACCTTCAAATTCTACTTTCTTTATCCCTACAACACCCCCCCCCACAAAAAAAAAAAAAAAAGATGCACACTTTGAAACGAGTAATATTTTCATTGAAAGCAATTTTAAGTGGTTCATTTTAGAAATTATTGACCGAGAGAATTGAAATAGTACTTTCTATTTCAGGCTGGTGGCTCAGGTCACGTTCACTGATCCTTTAGAGATAGTAAAAATCCATTTACAAGTAGAAAGATAATTGGCTGTATCAGGATCTAATGTTCGTTGGTAGGAGTTGCCAGCGAGCTTGTATTTAAGACTTAAGGTACCCTTCTCAAATTATGTACAAAAAGAAAAACAATGGTCCTCTCCTTGTTAATGGGTTATGTTTGGTACTTAATTCACTAAAAAGTTAAACTAGTATGGTATACATTGTGCAGTGTATTTAACTAATTCTTTAGTAATGGTTTTTAACAAAACATTTTTGATTTTACTCATTGCTAATCACTTGCTTAGAGTTATTTGTTGAATAATAGGTTTGGTATTCTAAAGGAGTAAGAAATACTCTATATAACTGCAGATTATGTTTCTTCATTTAAAATTATAGAAGATGCAAAGTGAAACTTGTTTCCACAAAATATTTAAAATATTAAAACATGTTTGTTATTTTTACATAAGGCCTAAAGAGTGCTCCAAAAGATTTTCTCTGCAATTTACTTTGCTGTTTATGCTCAAACTGCTCACAGCTGATGAGAGTGGACATAATAGATCATTGTGTTAGCATCTGCATTCACAGCAGGTACGTAGTTAATTATTGTCCAAGTTCCATTAATGTTGAGTGTAAAATGTCGCGTGTCAGTTGGGGGATTGGCAAGGAATTATTCAGAAACAAAAAATATGACATGTTAGTATGCTAGCAATATATAAACATGCACTCCCAAAAATATTTCATTTGCAAGGTAGAAGCACAAGTGTATATTATAAGGAAAGACATACTAATTCTCAATACATTATACAATTTATCTAAGTAATTTTACACAGTATTTAACAAAATTTTGGTCAAATATATGTAACAGTGAAGGAAAAATGGTTCTATGTTTAGTATTTTTATTTCCAATAGGATGTTTAATGAACTTGCAAGTTTTCCCCATCACTTTTTTTTTTTTTTTTTGTTGTCAGGAAGGTGGAGATTGCAGTAGTACATAGAACAAACAATTTGTAACATTAAAAGATGGAGATGGCAAGCACAGATGCTCTTATAACTTTGTACAAATTCAAAAAAAATTAAGAGTTACTTTTGGACTTTGCATTATATGATACCCAAAACATAACGTTAAAGTAAACATATGTATGAATTAGTACTGCTGTGTTGTTCATATTTTAAATTTGTCTTGAAATTTGAATCTTATCTACCAGATATTAAACACTGAAGTATATGGTATTGAAATGCCATGCATTTGATATTTTGAACTACAAGTTTAGAACAGTATTAGGATACCCTTAACTCACCAGAATACAGCTAAGTAAAGAAAAAGGGTCACAATAGATTTATTGAAGTATGTATTTGCAACTATCAAGAATTTGGAATCCTTATAATCTCAGTGTTACCAGCTTGTATTAGTTAGAGGGGAATAGGGATAAACATTTATAGACTATCCTTCATAGAAAAAAACATTTCATAATTACTTTTAAATTAATATCTAGTACTAAAACATGAATTACACTGTACAAAAGATCTAGGTACTCCTGCAGATTTCAAAAGACTAGACTGCAGGTCCAAGCCAGGAAAGGACAAACAATATACTATGGTGTATTTGAAGCATTGAGGAAAATATTTAAGAGATTACAGTATTATTCAAGGGTGGTCAAGGTTAGCCAGGCTCTTGTGAAAATTCCAAGTATATACATAAATGTAATACTTTGACATCAATTGTTTAACCTCTGCATTGAAACGATAAAGTCAGGGATATGCAAGTGCAGTCACTATTTTAAAAGGAAACATTTGAAGGAAATATGAAAGTAATTGATAGCAAGTTAGTTGGTATATTTGTTATCAGATAAAGGTTTTTCGAACAATGTCCCATTAAACATTCAACCTTTCTTTCAGGTTAGATTTTAGGTAAAGTAGCAAAATTACAACAAATTAAGAAACCTTACAATCTTTTTTATGGCCCTTATAATTTTGTTTTCATTAACCAAGGTCTCCCATTAAATAAATAGAATGCAAGTAGTCTTAATGATGTACATAATTTTTGTTTTCATACCATCACAAGGCTCCAAAGTTCAAGTTTGAGTCCAGCCATCTAGAAAGAGATCTGAACATCCTTATCATATTAATGGCTACAAGTTTACAAGGGCAGTGTTTTCTGGCATAGTCTACATTTGGTCTTTTCTTTCCAAGATATCAGATGTCTGCAAGCAATGAAGCAGTATGGACTTGGAATAAACAGCATTAAGCTTTTATCACCATAGTTATTTATCTAAGCCCACATATACAAAAACATAAAAATAGGCATTTCATTTTGAACTGACAACTCTTCTGGCATGCAAGTTTTAGTTATTTTGGTGATTATTGGCATAACATTCCAAGTTAATTTATATTATATTCTACAAACTTCGTAATGAAAACCAAAGTAACAGCAAAATGAAATATTGCAAAGACACTACTTCAGTGGTTCTTAACCTATGTTCACCCGAACCCAAAGGGTTCGGCGGCGGTCAAGACAGACACACACACAGTGGCCTTAATATCTGTACTGCAGAGAACTTCATGCGCTAAGCAGTTGACTTGTGACAGAAGTAATCGTTCGTCATTTGCGATTTTGTTCCTAACCTTTCAATCCCTTTCTACTAACTATGTCGAGCAAAATCTGAAAGTGGTAGGACGAATACGTACAATATAGATTCACATATATAACAGAACATGATTGGAGTCGGCGTCCTCAATGTATGATTTGCAATGCCAAGTTAAGCAATTCTAGTGTAGCACCAGCAAAACTAAGAATACTCCCTAAAGCTGCATGGAGATAGGAAATACAAGAACACAATGCTTGCTGAATTCAAAGTAAAGAGCCAGGTTCGATGAAAAGTATACTTTAGCTGTTCTCGGCTTTGTACCCATCTGTCCTCACAACATCGTGCAAAGTTGAGTACTTGATTACAAAGCAGGGTAAACCACACACCATTGGTGAAGCACTCGTAAAACCAGCTGCGTTAAAAGATAGTGAATATCATGCTGGGAAAAGCTGCTGAAAATAAGTAATCCCAAATTTCTCTTTCAACACCATCAGCAGCAGAATAAATGACATGAACGATGACATCTTGGCTCAAGTAGTTGCAGATCTGATTACAAGCCCAGCAAAAGTCAGCCTTCAACTCGACGAGACCACCGACGTTTCCAATCTAAGTCAGCTTGTTGTATTCGTACGCTACGTGAAGAACGACGAGATAGAAGATTTATTTAGTAAGCCTTTTGCAACAAGAAAGGCAGCCGAAGTGAAAAACCTTGTGCATGACATCTGAAAATGATCTTTTGTGGGATATGGTCTGCAGTTTGTTCGAACGGAGCTCCAGTCATGCTGGGACGAAACTGGTTTTAGTGAGCTGGTGAAAGTCGATGCACCACACATCATTCTAACTCATTGTTCTGCACAAGCATGCGTTGGAAACTAAAACCTTACCTTCAAAACTGGCAGAAGTATTAAAAATGGTAGTGGAATGTATGAACTTTGTGCGAAATAGTGCCTTGAAGCACTGCATCTTCAAAGAGCTATGTAATGAAATTGGGTCCGAATTCGAGGTACTTGTATATTATTCTAACGTTTGGTGGTAATTCCCGGGAAGGTGCTGAATTGCGTTTTTGCCATGCATGTGGAATTAGCTCTGTTTTCGCCAGAGCACCAACACTGTCATGCAGAAAACTCATAGTTCATTCTCATTTTGGCGTACATGGCCGATATCTTCAATGCTCTGAATCAACATATGCAGGGCAGTGAAGTCAACCTCGTCGAAACGGAAGAAAACCTGAAGACTTTTCAAAAATAGCTATCGTTATGGAAACAATGAAGAGAGAATGATAACTCTCTGCGGATACTTCCCCACCAGAAAGTCATATCCAGCATAGGTGAGACAGCTCTTCACGTTTAGTGTTGCGACAGCATACGTCAGTTCTTATTGATTGATTTAGTGTTTAGCACAAAGCAGCGAGGCTATCTGCGCCAAACATCCGGTAAAAATGTAAAAATAAAGTAAATGTATTAAAAGACATAAAAGTAATTGAAGGTAAAAACAAAACGGCAATTAAAACAGAAAATTGCGTAAAAACCAATGTTGACATCCAGTCAACAAAGTTGTTAAGGACTACCTGTAGCAGAATGGTAATGATCATAACCCGCCAGGAAGACTAACAGGTAAGTATAAAAACCACCGTCGGTCACCTGAAGTTGGTCTTTCCAGTCCTGGTTCCAGGTTACGAGTCAATATGGCCAGTAGTAAAAGGTAAGGTAGTAAAAGTGCGAAATGATATGCAGCAAAAGTGTAATAACGTTCCAGGATGATTAACGAGTAGTTCAAACGGATAGTTCAAACAGTAGCGTTAGTCACCTGAAGTTGGCTTTTCCAGTCCTGGTGTCGAGTTATTTAATGTTCTGGCCATTGTCCAATATCAAATTGAATGAGAGAGATTAAAACTAAGAAAGGAACCACAACTAAAAAGGTGTCATGAATGAATATCTAACACTAAAATGAGATTAAAAAGATTAATGGCCATTAAAAAACTAATCTTTATCAAGGTGGACAGTGTAACCATCACCAACAACACTATTCAATGTTTCAGATAAACCTTGGGAAAAAACATGTTTAAAATATTGCCGTCGTTGAGAATTGTAACGATGGCAAGAAAGTAAAACGTGGCTGATAGTGATTTGAGTGTTACATAAACTTCACATTGGTGCATCAGTTCCAGATAAAAGAAAACGACGAGTTAAAAAACTATGACCAATGCGTAGTCTAATTAGAACAACTTCCTCCTTCCGAACCTTACGGAAGCTATATGGCCAAAGTTCAATATAGGGTTTGATTTGAAAAAGTTTGTTGTCGCGTTGCTCACTCCAAGTGGACTGCCAGCTGGCACGGAGCCGAGTCTTAAAGACAAGACCATAGTCCATGTACGGAATAGGCACAGGGGTGATAGTGCTGGAGCAGATAGATTTAGCTGCCCTGTCTGCAAGCTCGTTCCCGCGAATGCCAACATAGCCTGGTATCCAGAAAAACTGGTTTGAAGTAACTGTTAATGAGAAATGGGCCAGTCGGTTTTGAATATCAGCGAGAACAGGATGTGAGCCAACGTGTAGCGGTTCCAAGGCCAGTATAGAACAAAGCGAATAAGTATAAATAATGCAGTTGGAGTATTGCTCAGCTTCAATATGATCTAGGGCAAGAGATATGGCATACACTTCAGCAGTGAACACAGAAGCTGTAGAGGGGATTCCGTGCGCAACTACTGAATCAGCAAACCGTAGCAGAGCCCACTGAATTACCTGATTTGGAACCATCTGTATAAATGGGAACTGAATGATTGTTCGAAAGATATTCATTGAATAAAAGACGGTACTTCCAATCTGGAGTATCTGCCTTTTTTAGATGACTGAAAGGAAGGTCACATTTGGGGGCTGTAATAAGCCATGGTGGGATGGGCTGACCTGTGGAATCTGCAATGTTATCCAAGGACAGACCCAATTCATTCAATTGCTCCCGGATGCGAAGGCCAAACGGAGCAATGACAGATCGTCTGTTCTGAAAAAGTACTGCCCACCGAGGAAGGAAAACACATTCCCAGGTGGGATGCTTTGGTAAGGAACGAAGTTTCGAAGTATATTGTGAAGATAGTTGCAAATGGCAAAGGTGTAGAGAAGGTTCATGAAATTCAATGTATATACTTTGAACTGGAGAGGTACGGAAAGCCCCAGTGCAGAGTCGAAGTCCTTGGTGAATGGGGTCCAGCATCTTTAAGGCCGAGTGTCTTGCAGAGCTATAGGGCATTGATCCATAGTAGAGTTTCGATCGAACAAGAGCACGATATACCTTTAACAATAAACATCGATCTGCCCCCCCCCCCAACTGGTAGAATAGAGGACACGGAGGATGTTCAGTGCTCTTGTGCATTTGACCCGAAACTGCTTTAAGTGTGGTATAAAGGTCAGTTTATGATCAAAGATAAACCCCAAGAACTTGGTCTCTGGGACCACTGGCAGCAAAGCTTCACTGATATGAAGTTCAGGATCAGGGTGGATACCCCGTTGACGGCAAAAGTGCATGGATACGGTTTTAAAGAGAGAAATTAAAGCCGTTCGCCAGAGTCAACTTCAGTAAACGATTGAGGGCAGTTTGTAGTTGCCGCTCAATATATCTCATGTTTGACGACTGACATGAGATGTGAAAGTTGTCGACATACAGCCCATTCGCAACAATGAGAGGGAGTTATTCAGTGATAGCATTTATCTTTATACTGAAAAGTGTAAGACTCAAAACACAGCCCTGAGGGACTCCAAGTTCCTGTACAAAAGAACGGGAAAGTGTCGGACCCACACAAACTTGGAATCTCCTGTCCATTAAAAAAAATAATTAATAAACATGGGTAGATGGCCACGTAACCTATATGTATGGAGGTCTCGCAAAACGCCATACCTCCAGGTTGTGTCGTGAGCCTTCTCTATGTCAAAGAATATTGATACAAGAGTTGGCGTTTGAGAAAGGCTTCTCTGATAGATGTTTCAAGAAGAATTAGGCAGTTTGTGGTGGAGTGCTGTCGTCCGAACCCACACTGGGTGAGCGAGAGCAGGTTGTTTGATTCGAGGACCAAACAAGAAGAGCATTAACCATCCTTTCTAAGGTCTTACAGAGACAGCTCGTCAAAGCAATTGGACGGTAGTTAAGAAATCTTGGGATCTTTCCCTGGCTTAGAGAAAGGTAAAATAACAGCCTGGCGCCAGGAAAACATTCTCCTGCCAGATCCGGTTAAAGACAATCAGAAGGACATCAAGAGAAGCAGGAGATAGATGGTGCAGCATGTCATAATGAATATCATCAGGTCCAACAGATGTACTGGCAGACCAATGAAGGGCCATTTTCAATTCCGCCAGGGTAAAGGGACAATTATAGTCAAAGAAAACAGTTCGAAAGGAAAGAGGTGATCGCTCTGCCCGAGTCTTAATGGCCAGGAAGGTGGAGGAACAAGTAGAAGTGCTAGATACCCGGCAAAAGCTTTCACCTAGAGTATCAGCGATGCTCCGGACATCAGTCGCCTCCTGACCAGAGAGAAAGATCGAGAGGGGGACAGAATTGTAGTGCCCATGAACTTTTCGAATGCTGTCCTACATGATCTTAGAACTGGTGGTAGAAGATATGCTAGTTGTGAACTTAATCCAAGATTCCTTCTGGCTTTGACGTCTCACCCACCTAACACGTGCACGGGCCCGTTGGAAAGCAACACGGTTTGAAAGTGTGGGATATCTACGAAAAGTATCCCAGGCCCATTTTTGAGCCTTCCGTGCTAAGTGGCAAGCAGAATTCCACCACGGACGAGGATATCGTGGAAAACGTGTCGAGGTTTTAGGAATACACTGAGCAGTTGCTTGTATAATACAGCCAGTGACCGCTGCTAAACAGTCGTCTATTGATGGCTGATTTACGATGGCAGGATCAAGTTCTGCGAGAGCAGTGAAAGTGGACCAGTCTGCTTGATCTAACTTCCACCGTGTCACGCGGGTAGGGTGGCATCGATCACGGCCAGTCTCTCTGAAAAGGATCGGAAAATGATCACTGCCTAGTGGATTACTGTCAACCCTCCATGAAAAATGGGAGAATAATGAAGAGGAGCAAACCGAGAGATCAATAGCGGTAAAGAACTGACTAGGTGGCATAAAAATAAGTGGAAGAACCAGTATTGAAAAGAGAAAGATTGTGATCAGAGAGCATACGCTCTACAGATCGATTCCTCCCATCAATAATAGCACTTCCCCAGAAGGGATGATGTCCATTAAAATCCCCCAGGATAAGAAATGGAGACGGCAATTGTTCAACGAGAGCATCAAGGTCTGATTGATCATATGTCTCTCCAGGGGACAGGCACAGAGAACAAACAGTGATGGTTTGACCCAAGGAAACACGGATGGCTACGGCCTCCAAGGGTGTGTTGAGTGACAAAGAAAAGGTGGGCACATGCTGATCAACCAACAGTGCCACCCCTCCATGTACTCGACCATCACATAGCCTGTCATTTCTGTACAGAGAAAACTGCCGAATGGAGACTGTATCAGCAGGTTTCAGAAATGTTTGTTGTAAGAAGACATACAGGATGGTGGGAAGCAATCAGTGTTTTGATATCATCCAGATTAGAACGTAAACCTCGACAGTTCCATTGTATCAAGGTGGCCATTTTTAAGAACGGGTAGGTGAAGTGGCTGGAGAACCCTTCTGTTTACGACCACGTCCTTTTTCTTTACTGTCTTTAGTCGGAGGAGGTCTATCAACCTCCATGGATCCTGCCCTGGGTCGAGCGGGCAGCTTTTTGTTATTGGAAGGGGAGTCTAGTGACTGAGGATGCGAACGAATTATTGTTTTGCCTCTTCGGGTGGGAGAAAAAGATGTATCAGAAGAAATGCCTGTATTTGAAACTGAAGGACTCAGATCTTGAGGTTTGTTGGAAGGTATGGGAGGAACAGAGATGGGTGTGGAAGTCGATTCATCAACCTTTAACCACGGAGGTCAAAAGGCTTTTCATTTGTGTTGAAAACGATTTTCTTGGATGCACAGAGAAATCTGTCTGCACTCCCACTGTAGTTGTGGAATGAAGTGCAGCAGCATATATCCGAGATGGAGTGGTGGGCAGCAATTTCAGAGCCTCAGGATAACTAATGTTATGTGTCGTTTTCAAACGCTGCACCTCTTTTCCCTCCAAACAAGTTTGGGCAAGAATGAAAGTAAGAGGGGTGAGGACCATTGCAGTTAACGCAATGTGGGTCCATGTCACCTTCATAGGCATCGTGGTCATTGCCACCACAACGAGTACATGTCAGGGAACCACGATATGATGTCTTTGAGTGGCCGAATCTCTGACATTGGAAACATCGAAGAGGGTTTGGAATGTATGGCCGAACCCTGCAAATGAGATAACCTGCCTTGATGGTGGCAGGTGCACGTGGTGAAGTAAATGTTGAAACGAGAGTATTTGTTGGCAGTGTAACTCCATCTTTGCGAGTGGAGATGCGCCTCACTGCAGAAACTCCTTGAGTGGAGAGACCAGCGAGAATCTCTGACTCGGGAACGTTCTTCAAATCCCTGTCAACAATAACACCTCGTGAAGAATTCAAAGTAGCATGAAGTGTAACCTCAATAGGAATATCCCCAATTGCCTTTGAATTCAAGAGGAGTTCACTGTGTTGGGGTTTCGATGTTTCAACCAATATGTATCCAGATCGAAGCTTCTTTACTGACTTTGGAGAGTCAGCAAGTCCCTCTAGTCCCTTCTGAATAAAAAAGGGGACATTTGCCCTAAAGTTTTTCCGAAAGAGAATGTAATATAAGAAAATGAGGTACGTGTGTTACTGATGTTGAAGATTACAGTTCAGAGTCTTCAAGACGTGGTCGCTTACTCATTGACTGTTTTTTTTTTTTTTTTACAATTTTATTTAAATTTTTTGGAGGATCCATAGGAAAAAGGAAAAATTTCGGTACCCACTGACCCCACCCACCATGGAGCCCTACAAGGGGACGTACTACAAAGTCATGCAAGAACAATGCAGCAACGCCAGGGTTTCGTGAGCACTATACCCAAACACCAGCATCAGGCATAATGTACACAACACCCGTTGAGAACTTCCAACACTGGTACTTTGTTCACTCTAGCCCAAGCGGACCAGCCGATTGACCCAATGGGGCCACCCAAAGGCCGCCCGTCTACAGGAATTCGAGGACAAAGTGGTGTGTTAGGGTTGGACCCCTCAACCACCAGGATCCTCTACTCCCCTTCACGGGTCGCCACGCACGGCAAACACGTGGGTGGATGTTTAGATCCCAGAGAAGGTACCCAGACAGAACAGAACCTTCCCTGGGAGGTCCCCTCACCACGTACAGGAATCCACACCGAGGGGTCAGTTCTTCATACCTCGACGAAATCGTTGAACCTCCGCAGAGCGAGGTTCAACAGCAACTTTTTAGAAGAACAACGCTCTCAACGTTTTAGGGTCACCAAATTGTAGTGTACCCTCTCATTGCTAAGAAAGCCCTTAAGATACTCACACAGTTTGTTATAACGTATCTTGGCAAGCAATTCTTTTCGATGTCGATAGACAAAAATGAAGAAAAGGAACAGACTTTGTTGCGAAAATGATGAGAGTGGCACTTGCCAAGGTTAAGTCCTGCATTTCTGAACTTGTCTCTGAAAGGCAACAGCAAAAGTCACACTGATTTGCACTAAATATTCATTGAGTTACGTTTTTGTGCGAAATTCACATTTTGTTGGTTTTGTTCTTTGAACACAGCGATAGTGTGCAACTGATGCATAGTTCATTTTATGCACTAATATAATATGCACTTGTTTTGAATTTGAAAATGATTTTAGTTTTCCAATTACGAAGGATTCAGTGAATGCAAGTACGAAACTTCCGGGATTCAGTTGCTCCAATAAGGTTAAGAACCACAGCACTACTTCTTAATAGCTTCAGACTAAATTAAAAGAAAAAGTTACTCTCAATTTGTAGTTCATTTGAAACTTGAATGGTAAAGGTTGTACATTGATTCCTTTTGAGAAGTGAGAGTAAAATGTTACTTTTAAATTCTGTTACGGGATGATTGTCACAGCCTAGTTGAGAATGACTCAAATACTCTATTCAATGAAATATATGTCATTGAAGTGGCAATCACATTGAAACCAAAAAATGAGCAAAACAATCCTCCTCAAATCATATTCACGTTTCAAGTATAATTGGACTTAATATCCAAATTAAATTAAATTATTATGGTTGAAACATTTAGTACACTACTGGAAGGAAGTCTTTCCATGAACGCACAGTATAAGAACAAGATATTGATGGAGAAGTTTTATTGAAGCCAGTAATGCACCACAGTTTCTTTCAGAAGGTCTATTTGTGGAATTTACTCTGGCAAGTTACCAAAATAAAACCAAATACTTGGTTATCTAATCAGAAAGTCTAAAAATACATCTTTCTAATAAATGTCAAGAGGTCAAGTAGGGTTTTGTGAATTAATGAAATTGTTACCGACATTACTTGTTTTGTCAGTTAGGAGATACTGAAAAAAATTTAAAGAAAAGCTACGATGGGTTATATTTATTATGTGAAAGAAAATCAATCCTCAAATTTCATAGCTCAAAGCTTTAATTTTCCTTTCTAAACATTCAAGGGGCAAAAAAATAACCTTTTACTACAGAGTTGGAGTATTTCTAAATATATATTCTCATTGGGGATTTATTATTTCCCGAAATAGAAGTTTTCTTTAATTAATAGTATTGGAAATGAAAAATGTGGAGCAGCTTGGAGAACCACAACTACACAGAAAGTGGAAATTTCAACGAAATAAGACAGCTAGTCAAGGCTCCTGTTCAGCCATTGACTACTTTAAGCAGTTGCAAAAGTCACGACCTGCAAATAGTTACGAGAATACGACTGCTTTCCAAAATAAAGAAACAAATAAATAAGAGTAGAGGTACTACAATTTAGGTGAAAGTAAGTTAAGTGTACTTACCTCTTAAAGTTAACATCCCAGCCCCCATTATAATAAAAAGAAAAGTCAGTAATTCCATAAACGAAGTATTCCAACATGAATAACTCCACCCGCCTTCCTAAACTAACGCGTATAACACCTTTAAAGTATATTCCGCAACTATCAATTTTTAAACTCTAAACAAGTCTTTATATGCGATAAGGTGTTCATCCGCATAAAGCAGTGTCAAGTTAATAAAAGACCTTATTCACAGCAAAAAATAGTTACCTGATATTTTTGGTAAAAATTTATTTCATTTTTATTTGTATATATTTATTTAATACATTTTTATATTCATTACAGAATAGTTTAATAATTTTATTTAAAGTGTCTTTATTAAATCTATTTAATATTAATATTTGTATCAGAATTTGAATATTAGTGACAAAATATTGTCATTTATTACAAATTTTACAACATCTGAATAATTGTGAAGTTATAATAGGGTATGGTACACTACTATTAAAAGAGGGTAAACCATATATTGGAAGAGCAAAATATTGTTTTTTATCAAAGATATTTATACTGATATTTTTATTTTTATTTCTAAATTTAAATAATAAATAGTAAACCTGTTCTCATAAAAGTAAAGATATAAATTTGCGAAACAAGAAGAATAGTTATCTCCCAATGTAAGTCCTATTACTTGTTCAAAAACATGGTTATTGAAAAAATATATAATTATTGTAAATGCAGAAATTTAATAAATCTTTAATGTTTTTGAGGAGAAATTTTCTTTCTCCCAGTTTTCTACAAGGATAATAAAACTGTTCTATCAATGAATTTTAACGAAAAGTTAAATCTTTAGATGGAATTGTGGTGTACAATGTGGTGAAACCATATGTCTGAATATTATTTATTGGTTTACAACCTCCTAGATATCCAGCCCCTAGAATAGCTGGCTCTATGCAGTTGCATATCTGCTGATTGTTTGCGTTTTGGAGGTTAAATTTTTCTTTTACTTTTCACTTGCATCGATAATTTACTTGTCATATCATCTTGTTTCCTTAAAACATTTTGTTTTCCGAATTTAGAAGAGAAATACGTATTGTTAAATATACTTAATATATATACGTAATTTTATAATGTTTTTGCTTTATCTTATATTTTTCTCTTACTCCAGTTTAGCTTATTATTCGTATCATAACTTCAATTCCCTATCACAATAGTTTCCAGCTTATATAAAATCTAAACGGAGAAATAGAATACTATGACTGATTATCTAGCTTTATATTTAACTTTCTTGAGACCAGAGTCAAGACTTTTTATCCCACCTGCAATAAATCTCAAATCCGGTCCCTGCAAAAGCTATATCCATGAACTTTTTGTTATTCTGAAGACTAGATAAATTGTGTGCATGGTTAATTTTCATTGTAGTTCTAAATGTACGGTACTTTCAGTTGTTGAAAGTGATTTATTGGTAATTAATGGTGGTTTATCTCTTTAATTATACTAATTAGGGTACTTGTCTCCCATATCTCATGTGGTGTATGATGGATATCGGGTTCGTTTACAATTAGAGGAAATGATAAAATAATAAAATACAATATGAGTCGATGTGACACATTAAATAAAATAAATAAACAGATAAAGACTAGTATATGTGTATCGGAAAGAAATGGTTTGGAACGTTCCAAGTATTGTTCTTTGCTGTAAGTGTTGTATAATGTTTTGATTGGTTTATTTTGCGTATATACTATCCTTATTATGATATATTTCATATTTTAAAACCCGAATTGCACCTAATGTAGCGCTCGGACTAGATATCAGGCCAGAGACTACCATAAAGACATATAAGTCATCTCACTTAGCTAAAGAAGTGAATTGTTAAAATTCAATTAATTAATTCTGAAATCATGATCCAGTTGTTTTTATTTAAGTATTTATAAAAGGATTTACTTCTTCTTTACTTTTATTAAATCTTTACTCAATAAAAATACTTAGAATTAAAAGTTTAAGTTCTTAAAATTAAATCGTCAAATAATATGTTACAAGTATTAAAATTATTAAGAAAATATTCCATGAGACCTTCCTAATCATAGCAGGTTAAGATAAAATCTATAGAAACTAATCTCTTTGTTTGTTTCTGAATTCCGTGCAAAGCTACACGAGAGCTATTTGCACTAGCTGTCCCCAATTTAACAGTGTAATATGAAAGGGAATGCAGCTAGTCATCATCACCCACCGCCAACTCTTGAGTTACTATCTTACCAACGAATAGTTGAAAGGGCTAACATGTTTGGCGTGATGGGGATTCGAACCCGCGACTCTCGAAGTCGAGCACCTTAACCACCATGATTTCTCTCACCTGACTTTTGTTAACATCAGAGAAGTATCAAACATATATTAATTCCATTTTCTCAATTTTGACAGCTGTCTTTGGCAACTTCTTGACTACAAATAAATAAAAAAATGAAGTGGCTAGAAATGTTTTATTTCAAGAAACAATTGATTAATTTTCTCTTTAAATATGAAGCATTAGAGAAACACATATATATACGAGGGGGCTTGCGTGAAGTATTAAACTTTTCCTATAGGGAAACTATCGGAAAGTGATATTGATTAAAGAACTTTATCTGAGTAACGCGTAAGTGTTCTTTTAAAAATGTATTTCTTGTAGTAGCGCTATATGTTTCAATAAAATTTGTGTTATTGTTTATACAATTCGAAATCTGCTTAAAAATCATGTTTTGAAAGACAAATATAAAAATATCATCCTAGCATATTTGTTTATTGGTTAACTACTATAACGTGCTAGCGAAGCTAGGCCTAATCACTAGTATATAAAGCAGGCTTAATGTACTTACGTCGTAGTGTGCGTACACATCAAGTTAGTTTCAAGCCTCTGTGTTCATGCTTTTATGCTTAATAATTACGGTTAATAGTATTAATGATAACTTCACAATTTAAGGGTCATCTAGAATATGTCGATTAATCAAAGTAAAAAGCTGGATAATTTACCTAGTTACTATAAACTTTTAAAAGTTTAGGGACTAAGTAATGACTGCGCAATGATGACAAGTAATATGAAATTGAAGTATGGAAAAAGATGTTTTACCTGAAGTGATTGGTTTAGATTAAACTTTTAACAGTAAATTGAGTAAATAAATTAATGACCTTTTTAACTTGTGATAGTATATGTAATGATATAAGAAGATTTTGCACGTTATAATTTAGTTACAATTTTATGATGATGAGAAAACCCACTTGTAGATAAAAACATGTATGTGAAAACGGCTGGTATGGGTTGAGAAAATTCTGTGTGGAGGAGTGAACAAAATAATGCAATATACTCATATTAATAAATATAATCAAACATGTGGTCCGCTATCGGTCAGTCACTTCTTTCTTTCTTTGTGAACCTGACGATGACCGAAGGTCCAAATATTGTTCCCTCCTATACGTAGAATTTTCTTAATCCATACTAGTCGTTTATATGTTTATATATTTTAGTTACAATTTGTATCCTAAAGTAGAGGGATTGTGCTATCAGGAATAGCTTTTAAAGACCAAATGACACTTTTACACCATAATTTGTTCTATGCAAGTGTAACATTATAGAATATAGCAGAAAAGAAGGTAACCAGTAGAGACAAAGGAAGATTGAAATTATGTTGTTAGTAATGATTGCATAATTTAACAGTACTGCTGATCTTTTATAACGTTTCATCAGTACATTCGTGCGATACCATATTTGTCCCATATGAGAGAGATTCTCTGTTGACTGTATTCTATGGTAGAAGCCATTTATTTGCTCAGTAATTTTATTATTACTTTATTTACAGAATAGATGACATGGGTGATGACATCTTGGCTCAGGTAGTTGCAGATTTGATTTCAAGCTCTGCAAAATTCAACCTTCAACTCGAAGAGACCACCGACGTTTCCAATCTAAGCCAGCTTGTTGCAGTCGTACACTATATGAAGAACGACGAGATAAAAGAAGATTTGTTTTTATTTTGTAAGCCTCTTACAACAACTAAAGCAGCAGACGTGAAGAAACTTGTGGATGACTTCTTCAGAGACAGCGATCTTTTGTAGGATATGGTTTTTGCAGTTTGTTCGGACGAAGTTCCAGTCATGCTGGGACGAATCTCTGGTTTTGGTGCGCTGGTGAAAGCCGATGCACCACACATCATTGTAACGCACTGTGTTTTGCACAAGCATGCGTTGGCAACAAAAACTTTGCCTTCAAAACTGGCAGAAGTATTACAAATTGTAGTGGAATGTGTGAACTTTGTGCGAAATATTGCCCTGAAGCACTGCATCTTTAAATAGCTGTGTAATGAAATGGACTCTGAATTCGAGGTACTTCTGTACCATTCTAACTTTCGGTGGTTATCCCGGGGAAAGGTGCTGAATCGTGTTTTTGCTATGCGTATGGAATTAGCTCTGTTTTTGCGAGAGCACCAACATTGTCATGTAGATTGCTTTGAAAAATCTGAGTTCATTCTCATTTTGGCGTATATGGCAGTGGAGTCAACATCATTGAAGTGGAAGAAAACCTGAAGGCTTTTCAAAAAAAGCTACCGTTATGTAAACGACGAACAGAGAATGATAACTTCGCAACCTTTCCCCTGCTGGACGACTGTGTAAGTAAGATCGAAGATGTGTCTGAAATCGGAGACATTTCTGCACCCGGGGAACTGAAGCAAGCAATTGCCATGGACTTAGATAAGCTCGCAGTCTTTCGAGGGATACTTCCCCATTCGAGAGTCTTATCCAGCATTGGTGAGACAGCCGTTCGCGTTTAGTGAATACCTCGACGAAATCATTGAACTTCAGCAGAGCCAGGTTCAACAGCAACTTTTCAGAACAACAACGCTCTCAACGTTTCGATGTCACCAAATTGTAGCGACCCTTTTATTGCTAAGAAAGCCCTTGAGATACTCATACCGTTTGTTACAACGTATATTTGCGAGCAATCCTTTTCGAGGATGGCAGACATAAAAACGAAGAAAAGGAAAATACTTTGCTGCGAAAATGATATGAGAGTGGGACTTGCCAAAGTGAAGCCGCGCATTTCTGAACATGTCTCTGAAAGGCAACACCAAAAGTCACATTGATTTGCAGTAAATATTCATCGAGTTACGTTTTTGTTTTTGTGTGAAATTCATGTTTTCTTGGTTTTGTTCCTTGAACACAGTGATATTGTGTGCAACTGACGCATGGTTCATTTTGTGCACTAATAAAATGTCTACTTATGTTTTGAATTTGAAAAATCATATTTTATTTCTTCAATTACGAAGGGTTCAGTGAATGCAAGTACGAAACTTCCGGGGCTCAGTACCTCCAACAAGGTTAAGAACCACTGGTATACAGGATGTGAAATGAACAATTATATTTTTTTTTCCGGGGAACCCTACATTCACCAACTCACTACTGCATTTATTACAACTTCGTACCTGCAAAAACGATATAGAAACTGAATTGAACAACTTAAAGAATGTGGAACTGTCTAGAAGTTTAGCCTAAACGTTATAGGTGGGGCTTTTATTGAGAACCTTACAAAATACTATATTAACACTAGCTTCTACCGACATTCCATTTGAAACCAGAAATATCTCATGAATTCATTAGCTTCTTTAATAATTTTAGCACTCTCGCATTAAATCTTCCAGTAAAATAAAGCCCTTGTTATCTAACCCTAAATAACTCCTGTTAAATGAACGAGACATATATATATATACATATAGTCTCCCATGCGAATGTATTAAGAAATATATTGGACAAATTATTTTTAAATAACAGATAAAAAGAATACTAAAGTCACATAAGTATAGATTAATTGCAGATATCCTTTTTAACATGTCACTAATTTGTAACAAATCTTTTCTCCTATACTATTCTGAAACTAAAAAACAAAAGAAAAGATACTGTTTAAAAACTATAGAGATAATCAAACCAAACGATTTTTTACTTAGTCGTGATAATTAATGGCCATAGCAACACCAACCATACGTTTATTCGCCTACCATAGATTTGACTAGCCTTGACTTTTATCTATAACCCTGTTTGATAATTACAATAATGATATATTCACGATATTAATCTTAAACGTTTTAAAATATTTAACTTTCCACCACTTACTACAGAAAGATATTTATTTCTGAGAGTTCTGTCATCAAGATTTATCATGAGATGTTATATAACAGTATTTAATACAGAACTACGGTTTTCTATATTCCACTTAGTTGTTAGAAGCCATGACGTGCATGTTGTTTCCACGTGTAAACATTGTTTTTGTAAGAAATACAAACCAAGCCAAAAATCTTCGTTCAGTGTTTCAAGTCCCACACTGTACTGATACCAAGATTAACTGAAATCTTGAGGTTCATCGTTGTAATATTCACGATGTTGAATTATGTTCAGAAAAGAAAATTTATCAAGATTTTGCTTTTTAATCAATCGTTAATACAATTTGAGGTAAAGATAATAACCCAAACATAAATTGTCTAAAGACACGTCGGTGACTTATTTAATTATTTTTTAATAGTAGTTTAAATAAACATAGAAATCATAAAAGTGTTAAATTAAGTTCATACGTTATTAATACTGCAAACCTCTTCAAAATGTAACAAGAAATTTACAAACATAGCACGCACTCCTGACGTCCGCCCACCACCTTCTGTGTCACATACGGTATCCTGACATTTCGCAGCCGCAATTTTGCACCCGACTCTTGGCAGCCAACAATTTGACAGCCGAGCTCGTTGGCAGCGGACATTTTCGCACCCAGGAAAATTGTCAGCGGATGATTACCCAGCCGAGTATTTACATCAACATTGCAGTTTAAGAAAAGACTCATATATCATACAGTCATGTAGCCACATTTATTCACAGTCAAAATCATACAACCATGCTGCCACATCTGTTCAGTTTAAACCAGTAGCTAATTCCTCGAAGGAATTGAATATTCTTGATATTCGTTAACTATACGTTGGACTCTTTGATTTACAGTCTCGTACTTTGCCTTCTTCCTTGGCGGTTCATGACCTGCACTCATTTGTTCCAGAAGATTTAGATTCATTTTATTCATTCTTTTTTCAGATGTTTAATCAATACGAACAGGTTGGGGGCTCGGATTCCTACTAGCTTGTTCATTTTGTGATGCCACCCTTCTATTATATTGTTCGTGCGTCCGAGACCTTGGATTGTCCTTTCGCGCACGTTCTAGAGGCGAATCGGGAAGGGTAGGTTTTTCCGCCCACAAGCGCGTCGTCGATAAGGTCTACCGATCCAGGTGTCCTCGAAATAGTCCACCAGATCTTGTGCTCTCTCCCCTTCAACTCGATGAAAGTCATTGTTGGCAATCAATGTTTCAAAACTTGCGACAACATCATCAACGGGCTCGAAAGCCAGCGATAGCATGCAACGTGCCCAAGTCGCAAACTCTCCGTCTTCTTCTTGATATGCGGATGTATAGCCGAGGGTCTGAATTTTGCACCACATACTGGCTCAGATGAAAAAAGCATTCAGTGATATTGGCATCTGGAAAATTGGCGCGGGAAGCGTTTACCGCCACTAGTTCAAAGTCGCACATGATGGTTTGTGGATTAAGTCTTTCTTGTAAGTTCTTCATAGCATTAAATAACATGTTTTAACATTGCTCACTTTTTGCAGGTAATAAGACATAGAGCGCTAGTATCGTGCAATTCATCGACGTGAAATGGATGGTGAATAGTTGATGAAACAGTGTTGGTGCAATGTCGAAGGTCCGTCAAAGCTCCAGTCAGATGAGTTGCGGAGAACTTGCAACAATGTTCTTGTGCTGAATATGAGTAGCCGATTGGCGCCTGGCTTCGAGTCATATAATGGAAACAGTTCTGTTTCGAGGCGAGTGAAGCGTTCAGGTAAGACCATAGTTTCCAGGGTATCAGGCTGTCGTGGAATGTGCTGTTGTCTTAAGCGGCTCCGCTGTATCATGCGCTTGAGATTGTGGTAGGCATGTTGCAACAGCTGGCGCTACTGTGGTGGTGTTGTGAGCCAAAATGGAAATAGGCAGCTCCGCTGTAGCACTTGCCTTTGTTTTAATTACAGATAGAACTTCCAGGACGGATTTTTCTCGGTCCATCGGGTGCGTGGCTGTGCAACTTGAGGAGAGCTGTAATTGTATCGTCTCAGACATGAATCTGCGCTGGACAGTGAAAAGTTCTGTAATTTTCACACATGTAGAATAAGGTGCGAAATTGCGGCTGCGAAATGTCTTAGAGCATTTTATGTGTTAACAAATAAAACTAACCTACATATTCTACATAAACGAATCCAAATTTTATGAAACAGATTTAAAGATATCATGATACATCTATCTGTTTAGTTTGTGAAGAAAAGTGAATTATAAATATTCTTAAATTTGATTTGATGAGAAGTCGAGAAATTTTGGGTAATTTTCTAATTAGTTTTTCTGCGAGGTGCACTTTTAACATTCTAAACATTTTAAAATGAAAACGTTATTTCTTATTCTACGTTGAAATTGATCAAATTTTATGATTGACTTTTATCTGTTGATTTATACATTAAAGTATGTTAAGAAACAAAGAGCACCAGTTTCATCAATACATTCAATCCTTCAAAATCAGGTTTATACGTTTGATATTTAGTTATATCATATATTTATTATTAAAAACACATTATGGGTCACGTGGTATTTTACAGAGAATTTAAATTGTGCTTGTCAAGTTCATTGGAAATTTCATCAGTTAAATTATTAAGAAAGACAAATAATTTATTTATTTACTGAATTTATATTATTATTTAAAACATATTGAAAAGGCTGAATATTTCAGTTTTTGTCAGTTGTGATAAAGTAAAGCTATTCTCCTATATATTTTAATATTTATTGTATGTTATTGTGTACAAAGCTACACAATGAGCTATTCATCGCTGGTATCAAAACCCGAATTTTATCTTTTTAAGTTGTGAGACTTCCAGCTAAGCCATGAGAGGAAGGTATCTTATTATTTAATATATTTTATAGCGAGTAAGAAATAAAAATAATAAACTTTTAGATCTGTCATCAAAATGTTACTATTTCTTCTTCATGTAAACCATGTCTATCTGAAAGTAGAATGTAGCATCTAATAAACATGTAAAAGAAGATATGGAAATCAAGATTATCTCCCCATTTTTGTACACACACGTCTAGTGTTTATTGTTAGTCTTCTGGAAATCAAGATTATCTCCCCCTCTTTCTACACACACGTCTAGTGTTTATTGTTAATATTCTGGAAATCAAGATTATCTCCCCCTCTCTCTACACACACGTCTAGTGTTTATTGTTTGTCTTCTGGAAATCAAGATTATCTCCCACGACCTCTACAAACACGTCTGGTGTTCAATGTTAGTCTTCTAGAAAATTACCAATAGTTTTTATCATATTTTAGACTCCTACGTTGGTGGTGTTTGGAGAGTATGATCGTGGGAAAAATTCCGCTGTTATGCTTGTTACCCAGAAGTCAAGGAGTTGAGATCCCCAGAGGAAACCATCCGGCTTATCTAACTAGCCCTGGGCTTTGGCATAAACTTCTTTACAATTCCCTTCGTTATGCTAACAAGCTTGCACTTGAGACTCAATGAAACAAAGCCAGCAGAAGCCAAAAAGACATTATGCGTATTTGAAATATATCTCACGATTTGTCAATTCTTGGCTGTGGATTGTGACAAAGAAAAAAAAACGGATATTAAGAAATATATTGCAATTCATGTTTTAAAGTAGTTTTATGTAGTGAGAACGTTTTTTTCTTTTCTGCACTTGACTTGCAGATTCCATATTAATGATGTTGAGAAAAAATGTGCTATAAACCTATTCATGAAATGATAATAATAAATTTTATAACTATGTATACTGTTATACTGCTTATGGGACATACAACAGTGGAAATAATTTGGAAATGTGCAAATGATTCACACTGATGAGTAAAAGGAATGAATAGTTATATTTAAATGTGTAGCTTGTCACTCTTACAATAAATACAAACAAAAAGTAGATACGTTCTATAATGTAGTAATTTTATATTTGTTTTAAACCTATCAGTACATTTTGTTCTTACGATAACATAAGTCCATTAATGTGTCTTTGTTAATTTTTACTTCAAACCGTTATACCACATAAATCAGCTAAATTCTCAACTTTCCAGTTTCATATTAGTCTATGAAAAATGTTTGTATCTGGACATCTAGCTGGTCGAGACATGATTGAGAGTGATTTTCCTCCTATTTCTTATTCCCTCACATTTTCTGCATGTCTGGGGTCTCAGTTTGTCTGGATTATGAAACTCTGTCCAACAGGTCTCGTCTTTGAAAGCTGACACGATGAACAATATTATGTTGTACTTGTTATCTGTCAGGGTGCTATCTAACATCATTGGCTGAGATGTGTAGTACTTACTTCACTGAACATGCCATATATTGATACCACTTCCCTATTCACGACTAAAGAAGCTGTCACAAACTTTTGTCAAATGATTTGAATTTGGGTGCATTCGTCAGGACAATCTCCTCAAGCCTTCTAGCGTTTTCATTTGGTTATTCCATCTAAGCAGTGGGTTTGGGACAACAAAACATCGACTGAGGCCCTACGTATTGTACTGTTCTAGAGGTAACACTCACACTTATATCAGTGTCATTACAAAAAATATCTAATATTTTAATTTTATTCACTCTTTACACAATTATTACCAGTACAGCTCAAATAGCGTAGTAAGCAAATCATTTAAGAGTTAATTATTATTTACATATAGCTTAAAAGGGTCGTGATAGTAGAATGATAACTGGGTCACTGCAACACACCACTTAAAACTTTAATTCGTTCAGACGGAAAGTTATGAAGTGACTTCCTAAAAATCAGTTGGTTGGTCTACTGAGTGTCAATTTCAAATGTCTTTAATGGATGTTGAGGACGTTATGTCTAGAATTTGTGTTTGCGTGTAGAGATTATTATATCCCAATGTTGCTGCATTCTTTAAATACGACAGTGTAGCATGTCAGCTTGTAAGACTCCTTGGTGGGTGAGTCAGTCGGCACCAAATTATATCTCATTTTTATGAATATTGTCTTATCTTGTTTACGATCTGTTTCACAGTTTCAGATTATTTTTCTTTGTTGGACAAAACTTCAATCCTTATTGGGTAAAATGATATCATTATTTATCCAATAGGACTTAGGGGAACTCCCTAAATGTGTTAAAAAACTGTCATCAACAGACATTGTTGTTATTGAAACATCAAAGCTCGTTTTATAGGTCCAATATGGTCCAAGCCACAGGACCAAGGTGTCAGATAAACTGATGCACACCAACCAGCACCATTATTTTCAGTCTGTTTTCTTCCTATTATTCTGAAAACATTAAGTCAGGTTTATAAAAACCCACTTCAATTAATGTGGTTATTAGAATACTTTATATTACGTAGCTTTAACCTGTGTTTGCTACGGAAATAATAACTATGATAGCAGTAATTATGAACCTTTATGTTTAAACTGTCAGGGACCACCCCTTCTTATTTGCAATCATACTGCCACTGGAAGGAAGATATTACGAAAATTGGTTGTGTTATTAATGGAAGCGAGTTAGTCTTCAGCTGTGCATTTCACTATTTTGTTTGGGTTTAGACATTGATATCTGTACAACATTCTGTGTGTTTTTGCCTTATCTCAGTATTTTGTAAACTCCTGAATTTCCCTTTGCTGATAAAGTTATTTCAGATGAGACTTCTCCCTCTAGAGATACGGCATAATTATATGTCTTAGGCCAAACTGTTTGGATGTTGATTTGTTCATTTTGACTTGTTCCATCCATTAAATGGATGATAACCTATGATCCAACCTACGAGAGTGATAATGTTCTCACCAATCTAAGAGAGGTTGAATGCAGCTAAAGCCAACTATTCCTATGCTTTAATGAAACTTGGAGGAGGCAAAGTATCCTTCCTTACTATTCTAAGCATGCATTGGTGTTATGGTTAGGAGTCTCCACTCACAATATGCAGGTCAAGGGTTCGAACCCTATGATCAAACATTTCGCCCTTTCACCCTTTTAATTCCACTATTCATTGATAAAAGAGAAGCCTAAGAGTTGGCGGTAAGTTGACTAAGTGTCTTTCCTCTAGTCTATCATTTCTAAATTAGGGGCATTTAGTGCAGATAACTCTCAAGTAGCTTTGCGCAAAATCCAATAATTTACCTCTTCTTTCAAACTTCATCCAGCTATTGTTAACAACTGTATATGTCATCCTAAAGAATACTGACTGTCAAAAAGTACATCATAGACACTTTCTTTACCAACCTCACAGCGTTCTGTAAGCCATACATGGTACATCATGTATTAAATTATAAAAAAATAATACCAGGTTCTCTTTCACCACCACCACCACTTTAAAAGTTTTCTGGTATGAAATTCGAAAGTATATATCTATTCTATTTTCTATCTTGTAAACTAGTGGCCAAAAAGTGTTCTGTCTTGTATCCTAATGGCCAAGAAGTATTCTGTCTTGTAACCTAGTATCCAAAAATTGTTCTGTCTTTTTAGTAGCTAAGAAGTGTTCTCTCTTATAACCTAGTGGCCAAGAAGTGACTAACTTACAGGCGATTAGCAGTACTCTCAGAGAGCGCTTTTCGTATAATTCTGGTGAGTACCAAGTTCTTCCGGAGTTTTGGTCAACAAAATAAATACTGAAATTAATTGTTCTTTCTCACTTTACTACGACTGAACTCAAACTATCTCTCTAAGTTGTCTATTACGGCTACTGGACAAGATGTTGAGTTCTTCATTTTTGGTAACTTTTAACTCGTTAGTGGAGTTTGGTCACGCTACAGTTCAGCTGGCTCTTGTCGGTCATTTCGTTTGTAAGTGTACATAATACGTTCCAATGTTTGAAAGACGAGACATATAACTTGTAGCACTGTTTAACTTGGATTTAACGTGGTTAAAAAGTGATAAATATTCCCCAAAACATCAAAATTTGATTTCTTTATTCTACGTATATTACACAATTTTAAGAATAAATAATTCTTTGCACTTTAAAATATTCAAATTATTACATAAAAGTATAAGAGTAATTTTAAAACAATAATATTCTTTTTATCTGATTTCTTTAGAGAATTTAGTCTTTCCTTGTTACTTGACGTGTCCATAATTGTAACATTGGTTTCAATATAGCTACAAAATACATTTGACAAATTGTCACATATCTAAAGTAAAAAAAAAAAAAAAAAAGTTTGACAGTCAACGAGAATGTAGGATCCACCTTCATGATTATGACTTCATTTGATGGGAGTTTCTGGTTACTTAGAAGATAAAAAAATATGTAATTATAAAACACTGTACGACGCTACCAAAACTGTTTTGTTTTTCACAGATTTCGTCTAAACGATAACACCGTTGTTTCGTTTCACCAGAACCTTCATTATAATTCATAAACGTCACAAAAATGTGAAGTATTAAATATATTTATAAACTATCTATATATAATATACGTAATAATGATAAAATCTGAAAACAGAAATAGCCAAAAATGTGTTCGTTGTCAACTCACGCGAGAGCTTTGGTTTCTTTCGAATTTTGCGCAAAGCTACAAGAGATTATCTGCGCTAGCCATCACTAATTTAGCAGTGTAAGACTAGAGAAAAGGCAGCTAGTCATCACCACCCACCGCCAACTCTTCGACTACTCTTTTACCAACGAATAGTGTGATTGACGGTCGCATTATAACGTCCCCACGACTGAAAGGGCGAGCATGTTTGGTGTAATGGGGATTCGAACCCACGAACTTCAGATTAGGAGTCGAGTGCCTTAACCACCTGGCCATGCTGGGCTCACGCGAGAGTTACAAATTTACATAAAATTTAGAGATCTATAGAAATATCTGAGACAAAACAGAAACCTACGATAACACACAGAACAATATTTATTAGAAATACAGGGTGTTCGGAAAGTCATTGTGCACTCATATATTTATTAACAGACGTGTTTCGATATAAAATACAGGAGGTAAATATGAATGACAATTATAAACAATATTGAATGTGACCCCCGTTGGCATCAATACAGGCTTGGATCCTTCTTATTTTGTTTCTAAACACCGCTATCAGTTGCTGGCTTGAAATAGACTGAATGAATGCTGTTGTCGCTGTTTTCAAAACTACACAGTGACTTTCCGAACACCCTGTATAATCTCACAAAAAATGCAAATTACTATTGTAGTGTGTTATAAAATAGAAGGAAAGATAGTTTCACTTGATAGCGAACCAGTAGACAGTAGAGATCAAACTTTAACAGAAACTGAACGGCGGTCTTTAACAGGATAATTACAATGTGGTTGGCACAGAGAAATAGCAAGCTTTTCGTGGAATTGTTGATAGTTTAATCCACTGAAATACAAAGATGAAGGTAATATTGTTTGTTTGGGAATTTCGCACAAAGTTACTCGAGGGCTATCTGTGCTAGCCGTCCCGAATTTAGCAGTGTAAGACGAGAGGGAAGGCAGCTAGTCATCACCACCCACCGCCAACTCTTGGGCTACTCTTTTACCAACGAATAGTGGGATTGACCGTCACATTATACACCCCCACGGCTGGGAGGGCGAGCATGTTTAGCGCGGGCGCGAACCCGCGACCCTCGGATTACGAGTCGCACGCCTTACGCGCTCGGCCATGCCAGGCCCTAGGTAATATTGACAACAGTAAGATACACATTTAGTACGAAGTAATCCAAATGGGTGTATAGCCTCTATAAAACTACCACTGACAACAGGTGACAGGATGAAATGTTTTAAGTGGACGTTGAAACACAAACAACGAGATGACCGAAGTTAGAAACGTGTACTTTTAGCAGGTGCATTCTATATCGAATTATTTAGTAAGGATGAAAGACATTTTGTTTGATGGGATAGAGAAAAATGGATCAATGGAATATTCACAACAATGGTTTGGATTTCACAATTAACATGTTTTACGCTGAATAGGCTTATATAAAAACTGAGAAAGTTAATTAAAAGGCTTAGCATAACTGTGGAGAGTAATACGGGACATTTGTAACGATAATCCACAATTACATATTGACAAACGGTAGAGCAGCATGATAATACGGTGTAATGTTTCATGTGATGAGAAGGTCTCACATCAAAATGATAATCACGCCCCTCGTCATGTTGACAAAACGTTAAAATCCCTTCACTATAGATCTCTTTTAGTAGGATGGTCAAATTCCTGAACTCTTTATGGTTGTTATTCTGTTAAAGATCTCAATGCCGTAAGATAAACCAGATAGTAAAACTTGTGTCTATAAAGATAGTAACGAAGATGGTACACTACATGTAAATTTCTAAAAACGCTTTATCAAAGGTGTAGCATCTTTTTACGCAGTTATTTCATGACTTCCTTATATAGAAAAAAAGATTTTCCTTTCTCTCCTATTACACTATTTTTTCTAGTGATAGTGAGCTTTTGGTAAGATAACACTGGTATTGTGGCAAAACTTTGTTTTGGAAGACTTAAATTCTTTTTTTTCTCTCAATCTTATCTTAATCATTGGGATAAAGTATTATGGTATGGTAATCTATACTCTAACATACTCCATTAATAATTAGAAATTAAACAGTAGGATCAAATCATATGGCATGATAATCTATACACTAACATACTGCATTAATAGTTAGAGAGTTAAACAGAAGAATAAAATCATATGGTATGGTAATATATACTCTAACATACTCCATTAATAATTAGAAATTAAACAGTAGGATCAAATCAATTGGCAAGATAATCTATACTCTAACATACTGCATTAATAGTTAGAGAGTTAAACAGAAGGATAAAATCATACGGTATGGTAATCTATACTCTAACACACCCCATTAATAATTAGAGTTGGTGCAACAATTTATGAAACAAGTTTTAAAGTAGCAAATTCTCACAGCTGAGTACCTGTTCCATATATTGTCGTTTTTGTTCTTCTCTTTGCCTTCTACAACCTCTGCATATTCAAGATTGAAAATTAAGCGATAATATACAAAGTTTCTGATGCTGGATACAAAAATCAGCAAGCCATATGACAAACAGCCGATACAAAATTGCGATAGAATGGTATATATGAAACTATAATTTGTCATTGTTTGGTAATACGTAGTAGCGTGATGCTGTTCTAAATCTGATTCCTTTTGAGAACAATAAGTAACAGTTCTTTCAAATGTAAATTATTAATACGTTAAAATGATAGACTGGGGACTTACAATTTTGAAGAAAGGAACCATGGTGTCGTCAGAAGTAAGTTCCTGGACGTATAAAGCCATATTCTGGGGTTTGATAGCTTGTGGTACAGATTGGGGCAATGTACGCTATTTAATGGCATTATGAAACAAAATAATATGGATCAACTTGGCAGTCTAGAACTAACGAGAAAGAGATTCGTAATAAAAGTCACACCTCAGACATGAGAAGAAAATTGTAGCGCTTTTTAACAGGCAAGAATTCACAAATACAAAGGACAATGACAAAAGCTGTCTACATGACCCAGGCAACAGTAGGCAAAAGAATCAAAAAGGATCTCTCTCTATGAATAAACTATACAAGTTGCTTCAACGAAATATCCAGGATTAGAGATCCATTTGTTGAAGACTCTATGAATATATCTATTCAAGACAAATGCAGTACGTCACGACACCCTACAAAGAGTATGTGCACTTTGTTAACTATGTAAACTTTGGTGTAATTTTGTATTAGGAGATTGGTGAAACAAATTTTCAAAAGGTACATGACATACTTGTTACAAAGAACAAAATAACTCGTGTTTATGAAACACTTGTTACAAAGAAGAAGAAAAAATCATGTTAGTATTACACTTGTTACAAAGAACAACATACACTCATATTAATGCAACACTTGTTTCTAAAAACAAAACACTCATGTTAATGTAACACTTGTTATAAAGAAAAAGAGAACGTTAATATAATACTTGTTACAAAGAACAAGAGAACTCGTGTTAATGCAACACTTTTTTACAAAGAACAAGAGAACTCGTGTTATTGCAACACTTGTTACAAAGAACAGGAAATGTCGTGTTTATGTAACACTTGCTACAAAGAAAAAGAACCTCATGCTAATATAACACTCATTAGACAGAAAAAAGACACTTATGTGGACATAACACTTGTTACAAAAAAGAAAGACAAAGTCATGTTAAAGTAACACTTGTTAGAAAGAAGAGAACTCATGTTAATGTAACACTTGTTACAAAGAACAACACTCTCATGTTAATGTAACACTTATAACAAATACAAAACTAGTAATAATATAACACTTGTTATAAAGAAGAGACACTCATGTTAATGTAACACTTGTTACAAAGAAGAAACACTCACGTTATTATAACACTTCTTACAAAGAAAAAGAAACCTCGTGTTTATGTAACACTTGTTACAAAGAACAAGAGAACACGTTTATATTACACTTGCTACAAAGAACAAAACACACTCGTGTTAATAAAACACGTTACAAAGAAAAAGAAAAACGTTATTATAAATTTGTTACAAAGAACAACAGACTTCGTAATTATGTAACACTTGTTACAAAGAACAAAAGACACTCATATAAAGGTAACATTTGTTAGAAAAAACAAAAAGACTCGTATTTATATAACACTTGTTACAAAGAACAAGAAAACTCGTGTTAATGTAACACTTATTACAAAGAACAAGAGAACTCGTGATAATATATCACTTGTTACAAAAAAAAAGACACACTAATGTTAAAGCAACACTTGTTACAGAGAAGACGGAAACGTGTTAATATAACACTTGTTACAAAGAACAAGAAACAATCACGTTATTATAACACTTGTTACAAAGAAGAAGAAACAATCACGTTATTATAACACTTGATACAAAGAACAAGACACACTCGTGTTATGTTACACTTATTATAAAGAAAAAGAAAACTCGTAATAATATAACACTTGTTACAAAGAAAAAGAGACACTCATGTTAATGTAACACTTACTACAAAGAACAAGAGTACTCGTGATAATATAACACTTATTACAAAAAACAATAGACACTCATGTTAATGTAACACTTGTTACAAATAACAAGAAACACTCGTGTTCAAGTAACACTTATTACAAATAACATGAGAATTCGTGTTAATATTACACTTGTCAGAAAGAACAAGAAAACTCCTGTCAAAATAACACTTGTTACAAAGAAAATGAGACACTTCTGTTAATTTAACACTTGTTAGAAAGAACAAGATAACTCGAATTACTCTAACAGTTGTTACAAAGAACAGAAAACACTCGTGTTAATGTAACACTTATTACAAAGAACAAGAGAACTCGTAATAATATAACACTTGTTACAAAAAACAATAGACACTCATGTTAATGTATCACTTGTTACAATGAAGAAGAAAAAATCATGTTAATATAAAACTTGTTTCAAAGAACAAGAGAACTCGTGTTTATATTACACTTATTACAAAGAACAAAACACACTCGTGTTAATAAAACACTTGTTACAAAGAAAAAGAAACACGTTATTATAACACTTGTTACAAAGAACAAGACACACTCATGTTGATGTAACACTTATTGCAAAGAACAAGAGAACTCGCGATAATATAACACTTGTTACAAAAAATAATAGACACTCATGTTGTTGTAACACTTGTTACAATGAACAAGAAAAAAACCATGTTAATATAAAACTTGTTTCAAAGAACAAGAGAACTCGTGTTTATAATACACTTGGTACAATGTACAAGAGACACTCGTGTTAATAAAACCCTTGTTACAAAGAACAAGAAAACTCTTGTTAATATAACACTTGTTTCAATAAACAACAGACCTCGTATTTATGTAACACTTGTTACAAAAACAAAACACACTCGTGTAAAAGTAACACTTATAACAAATAACATGAGAATTCGTATTAATATAACACTTGTTACAAAGAACAGAAAACACTCATGTTGATGTAACACTTATTTCAAAGAACAAGAGAACTCGCGATAATATAACACTTGTTACAAAAAAAAACAGACACTCATGTTGTTGTAATACTTGTAACAATGAACAAGAAAAACCATGTTAATATAAAACTTGTTTGAAAGAACAAGAGAACTCGTGTTTATATTATACTTGGTACAATGTACAAGAGACACTCGTGTTAATAAAACCCTTGTTACAAAAGCAAGAAAACTCGTGTTAATATAACACTTGTTTCAATAAACAAGAGACACTCATGTTAATGTAACACTTGTTACAAAAAAGAGGTCCTATTAATTTAACACTTGTTACAAAAAAGAAGACAAGTCGCGTTGATGTAAAACTTGTTACAAAAAACAAGAGACATTTATGTTAATATAACACTTGTTACAAAGAACAAGAGACCGTGTTTATGTAACACTTGTTATAAATAACAAGAAAACTCGTGTTAAAATAAAACTTATTATAAAGAATAAAAGAACTCGTGTTTTTGTAACACTTGTTACAAAGAAGAAAAAATCATGTTAATATAACACTTGTTACAAAGAACAAGAGACACTCATGTTAATGTAACACTTGTTTCTAAAAACAAAACACTCATGTTAATGTAACACTTGTTTTAAAGAAAAACACTCTCATGTTAATTTAACACTTATAACAAATAAAAAACTCGTAATAATATAACACTTGTTAGAAAGAAGAGACACTCATGTTAATGTAACACTTTTTACAAAAAAGAAACACTCACGTTATTATAACACTTCTTACAAAGAAACAGAAACCTCGTGTTTATGTAACACTTGCTACAAAGAACAAAACACACTCGTGTTAATAAAACACATGTTACAAAGAAAAAGAAACACGTTATTATAAAACTTGTTTCAAAGAACAAGAGAACTCGTGTTAATGTAACAGTTGTTACAAAGAACAACAATCACGTTATTATGACACTTGATACAAAGAACAAGACACACTCGTCTTAATGTAACACTTATTACAAATAACATGAGAATTCGTGTTGATATAACACTTGTTACAAAGAACAAGAAAACTCGTGTTAAAATAAAACTTGTTACAAAGAACAAGATAACTCGTGTTTATGTAACACTTATTACAATGTACAAGAGACACTTGTGTTAATAAACACTTGTTACAAAGAAAAAAACTCGTGTTAATATAACACTTGTTTCAATAAAGAAGAGACACTCATGTTAATGTAACACTTGTTACAAAAAAGAGGTCGAATTAAAATAACACTTGTTACAAAAAAAAGAAAACCTTGTGTTAATGTAACACTTGTTACAAAGAAAAAGATAACTCGTATTACTGTAACAGTTGTTACAAAGAACAGAAAATACTCGTGTTAATGTAACACTTATTACAAAGAACAAGATAACTCATGTTAATGTAACACTTATTACAAAGAACAACACTCTCATGTTAATGTAACACTTATTACAAAGAACAAGAGAACTCGTGATAATACAACAATTTTTACAAAAAACAATAGACACTCATGTTAATGTATCACTTGTTACAGTGAACAAGAAAAAATCATGTTAATATAAAACTTGTTTCAAAGAACAAGAGATACTCGTGTTAATAAACACTAGTTACAAAGAACAAGAGAATTCGTGTTAATGTAACACTTGTTACAAAGAACAACAATCACGTTATTATGACACTTGGTACAAAGAACAAGACACACTCGTGTTAATGTAACACTTATTACAAATAACATGAGAATTCGTGTTAATATAACACTTGTTACAAAGAACAAGAAAACTCGTGTTAATATAACACTTGTTACAAAGAACAAGAAAACTCGTGTTAAAATAAAACTTGTTACAAAGAACAAGATAACTCGTGTTTATGTAACACTTGTTACAAAGAAAAAAAAAATAATGTGAATATAACACTTGTTACAAAAAAAAAAAAAATAATGTGAATATAACACTTGTTACAAAGAAGAAAAAAATAATGTGAATATAACAATTCTTACAAGGAGACACTCAGGTTAATATAACACTTGTTGCAAAGAACAAGATACACTCATGTTAATGTAACACTTGTTACAAAGACGAAGAGAACGTGTTAATATAACACTTGTTACAAAGAACAACAGAACTCGTGTTAATGCAACACTTGTTACAAAGAACAGAAAATGTCGTGTATATGTAACACTTGCTACAAAGAACAAGAAACTCATGTTAATATAACACTTATTAGATAGAAAAAAAGACACTTATGTTGACATAACACTTGTTACAAAGAACAAGAGAACTCATGAAAGAACAAGAGAACTCATGTTAATGTAACACTTGTTACAAAGAACAAGAGACCTCATGTTAATGTAACACTTATTACAAAGAACAACACTCTCATGTTAATGTAACACTTATAACAAATAAAAAACTCGTAATATTATAACACTTGTTAGAAAGAAGAAACACTCACGTTATTATAACACTTCTTACAAAGAAAAAGAAAAATCGTGTTTATGTAACACTTGTTACAAAGAACAAGAGAACTCGTGTTTATATTACACTTACTACAAAAAACAAAACACACTCGTGTTCATAAAACACTTGTTACAAAGAAAAAGAAACACGTTATTATAACACTTGTTACAAAGAACAGACCTCGTAATTATGTAACACTTGTTACAAAGAACAAGACACACTCGTGTAAAAGTAACACTTATGACAAATAACATGAGAATTCGTATTAATATAACACTTGTTACAAAGAACAGAAAACACTCATGTTGATGTAACACTTATTACAAAGAACAAGAGAACTCGCGATAATATAACACTTGTTACAAAAAATAATAGACACTCATGTTGTTGTAACACTTGTTACAATGAACAAGAAAAAACCATGTTAATATAAAACTTGTTTCAAAGAACAAGAGAACTCGTGTTAATAAACACTTCTTACAAAGAACAAGAAAGTTCGTGATAATGTAACAGTTGTTACAAAGAACAACAATCACGTTATTATGACACTTGATACAAAGAATAAGACACACTCGTGTTAATGTAACACTTATTACAAATAACATGAGAATTCGTGTTAATATAACATTTGTTACAAAGAACAAGAAAACTCGTGTTAAAATAAAACTTGTTACAAAGAACAAGATAACTCGTGTTTATGTAACACTTGTTACAATGTACAAGAGACACTTGTGTTAATAAACACTTGTTACAAAGAAAAAACTCGTGTTAATATAACACTTGTTTCAATAAAGAAGAGACACTCATGTTAATGTAACACTTGTTAGAAAAAAGAGGTCGAATTAATATAACACTTGTTACAAAAAAGAAGAGAACTCGTGTTGATGTAAAACTTGTTACAAAAAAAAAGAAAACCTTGTGTTAATGTAACACTTGTTACCAATAACAAGATAACTCGTATTACTGTAACATTTGTTACAAAGAACAGAAAATAATCGTGTTAATGTAACACTTATTACAAAGAACAAGAGAACTCGTGATAATATAACACTTTTTACAAAAAACAATAGACACTCATGTTAATGTATCACTTGTTACAGTGAACAAGAAAAAATCATGTTAATATAAAACTTGTTTCAAAGAACAAAAGAACTCGTGTTTATATTACACTTGCTACAATGTACAAGAGACACTCGTGTTAATAAACACTAGTTACAAAGAACAAGAGAATTCGTGATAATGTAACACTTGTTACAAAGAACAACAATCACGTTATTATGACACTTGGTACAAAGAACAAGACACACTAGTGTTAATGTAACACTTGTTACAAAGAACAAGAAAACTCGTTTTAAAATAAAACTTGTTTCAAAGAACAAGATAACTCGTGTTTATGTAACACTTGTTACAAAGAAGAAAAAATCATGTTAATATAACACTTGTTACAAAGAAGAAAAAAAAAATGTGAATATAACACAAGTTACAAAGAAGAAAAAAATAATGTGAATATAACACTTGTTACAAAGAAGAAAAAAATAATGTGAATATAACACTTCTTACAAGGAGACACTCAGGTTAATGTAACACTTGTTACAAAAAAGAGGTCGAATTAATATAACACTTGTTACAAAAAAGAAGAGAACTCGTGTTGATGTAAAACTTGTTACAAAGAAAAGAAACACTTGTGTTAATGTAACACTTATTACAAACAACAAGAGAACTCGTGATAATATAACACTTGTTACAAAAAAAACAGACACTCATGTTGTTGTAATACTTGTAACAATGAACAAGAAAAAACCATGTTAATATAAAACTTGTTTGAAAGAACAAGAGAACTCGTGTTTATATTATACTTGGTACAATGTACAAGAGACACTCGTGTTAATAAAACCCTTGTTACAAAAGCAAGAAAACTCGTGTTAATATAACACTTGTTTCAATAAACAAGAGACACTCATGTTAATGTAACACTTGTTACAAAAAAGAGGTCCTATTAATTTAACACTTGTTACAAAAAAGAAGACAAGTCGCGTTGATGTAAAACTTGTTACAAAAAACAAGAGACATTTATGTTAATATAACACTTGTTACAAAGAACAAAAGACCGTGTTTATGTAACACTTGTTATAAATAACAAGAAAACTCGTGTTAAAATAAAACTTATTATAAAGAATAAAAGAACTCGTGTTTATGTAACACTTGTTTCAAAGAAGAAAAAATCATGTTAATATAACACTTGTTACAAAGAACAAGAGACACTCATGTTAATGTAACACTTGTTTCTAAAAACAAAACACTCATGTTAATGTAACACTTGTTACAAAGAAGAGAACTCATGTTAATGTAACACTTGTTATAAAGAAAAACACTCTCATGTTAATTTAACACTTATAACAAATAAAAAACTCGTAATAATATAACACTTGTTAGAAAGAAGAGACACTCATGTTAATGTAACACTTTTTACAAAAAAAAAACACTCACGTTATTATAACACTTCTTACAAAGAAAAAGAAACCTTGTGTTTATGTAACACTTGCTACAAAGAACAAAACACACTCGTGTTAATAAAACACATGTTACAAAGAAAAAGAAACACGTTATTATAAAACTTGTTTCAAAGAACAAGAGAACTCGTGTTAATGTAACATTTGTTACAAAGAACAACAATCACGTTATTATGACACTTGATACAAAGAACAAGACACACTCGTGTTAATGTAACACTTATTACAAATAACATGAGAATTCGTGTTAATATAACACTTGTTACAAATAACATGAGAATTCGTGTTAATATAACACTTGTTACAAAGAACAAGATAACTCGTGTTTATGTAACACTTATTACAATGTACAAGAGACACTTGTGTTAATAAACAATTGCTACAAAGAAAAAAACTCGTGTTAATACAACACTTGTTTCAATAAAGAAGAGACACTCATGTGAATGTAACACTTGTTACAAAAAAGAGGTCGAATTAAAATAACACTTGTTACAAAAAAAAGAAAACCTTGTGTTAATGTAACACTTGTTACAAAGAAAAAGATAACTCGTATTACTCTAACAGTTGTTACAAAGAACAGAAAATACTCGTGTTAATGTAACACTTATTACAAAGAACAAGATAACTCATGTTAATGTAACACTTATTACAAAGAACAACACTCTCATGTTAATGTAACACTTATTACAAAGAACAAGAGAACTCGTGATAATACAACAATTTTTACAAAAAACAATAGACACTCATGTTAATGTATCACTTGTTACAGTGAACAAGAAAAAATCATGTTAATATAAAACTTGTTTCAAAGAACAAGAGAACTCGTGTTTATATTACACTTGCTACAAAGAACAAGAAAACTCGTGTTAAAATAAAACTTGTTACAAAGAACAAGATAACTCGTGTTAAAATAAAACTTGTTTCAAAGAACAAGATAACTCGTGTTTATGTAACACTTGTTACAAAGAAGAAAAAATCATGTTAATATAACACTTGTTACAAAGAAGAAAAAAATAATGTGAATATAACACAAGGTACAAAGAAGAAAAAAATAATGTGAATATAACACTTGTTACAAAGAAGAAAAAAATAATGTGAATATAACACTTCTTACAAGGAGACACTCAGGTTAATATAACACTTGTTACAATGTACAAGAGACACTCGTGTTAATAAACACTTGTTACAAAGAAAAAAAACTCGTGTTAATATAACACTTGTTTCAATAAAGAAGAGACACTCATGTTAATGTAACACTTGTTACAAAAAAAGAGGTCGAATTAATATAACACTTGTTACAAAAAAGAAGAGAACTCGTGTTGATGTAAAACTTGTTACAAAGAAAAGAAACACTTGTGTTAATGTAACACTTATTACAAACAACAAGAGAACTCGTGATAATATAACACTTTTTACAAAAAACAACAGACACTCATGTTAATGTATCACTTGTTACAGTGAACAAGAAAAAATCATGTTAATATAAAACTTGTTTCAAAGAACAAGAGAACTCGTGTTTATATTACACTTGCTACAATGTACAAGAGACACTCGTGTTAATAAACACTAGTTACAAAAAACAAGAGAATTCGTGTTAATGTAACACTTGTTACAAAGAACAACAATCACGTTATTATGACACTTGGTACAAAGAACAAGACACACTCGTGTTAATGTAACACTTGTATCTAAAAACAAAACACTCATGTTAATGTAACACTTGTTACAAAGAAGAAGAGAACGTTAATACAACACTTAATACAAAGAACAAGAGAATAAGTGTTAATGTAACACTTGTTACAAAGAACAGGAGATATCGTGTTTATATAAAACTTGATACAAAGAACATGAACTCGTGTTAATATAACACTTATTAAATAGAAAAAAGACACTTATGTTGACATAACACTTGTTACAAAGTGCAAGACACAGTCATGTTAAAGTAACACTTGTTATAAAGAACAACACTATCATGTTAATGTAACACTTGTTACAAAGAACAACACTCTCATGTTAATGTAACACTTATAACAAATAAAAAACTCGTAATAATATAACACTTGTTAGAAAGAAGAGACACTCATGTTAATGTAACACTTGTTAGAAAGAAAAAACACTCACGTTATTATAACACTTCTTACAAATAAAAAGAAACCTCGTGTTTATGTAACACTTGTTACAAAGAACAAGAGAACTCATGTTTATATTACACTTGCTACAAAGAACAAAACACACTCGTGTTAATAAAACACATGTTACAAAGAAAAAGAAACACGTTATTATAACACTTGTTACAAAGAACAAAAGACACTCATATAAAGGTAACATTTGTTAGAAAGAACAAAAAGACTCGTATTTATATAACACTTGTTACAAAGAACAAGAAAAGTCGTGTTAATGTAACACTTATTACAAACAACAAGAAAACTCGTGATAATATATCACTTGTTACAAAAAACAAGACACACTAATGTTAATATAACACTTGTTTAAAAAAAAAAGACACTTATGTTAAAGCAACACTTGTTACAGAGAAGAAGGAAACGTGTTAATATAACACTTGTTACAAAGAACAAGAGAACACGTGTTTATGTAACAATTGTTACAAAGAACAAGAGAATTCGTGTTTATGTAACACTTGTTACAAAGAACAAAAGAACTCATGTTAATATAACACTTTTTAGAAAGAACAACACTCTCATGTTAATATAACACTTATTACAAAGAAATAAAAAACTCGTGATAATATAACACGTTACAAAGAACAAGATATACTCATGTTAATGTAACACTTATTACAAAGAACAAGAGTACTCGTGATAATATAACACTTGTTACAAAAACAATAGACACTCATGTTAATGTAACACTTGTTACAAAGAACAAGAAACACTCACGTCATTATAACACTTGTTACAAAGAACAAGAGACCGTGTTTATGTAACACTTGTTACAAAAAAGAGGAAACACTCACGTTATTATAACACTTGTTACAAAGAACAAGAGAACTCGTGTCATGTAACACTTGTTAAAAAGAACAAGATAACTCATGTTAATATAACACTTGTGTCAAAGAACAAGAGACACTTGTGTTAATGTAACACTTGTTAGAAAGAACAAGAGAAGTGTTTATGTAATACTTGTTACAAAGAAGATACACTCACGTTATTATAACACTTGTTACAAAGAACAAGAGACACTCATATTAATGTAACACTTATTACAAAGAACAAGAGAAATCGTGATAATATATCACTTCTTACAAAAAACAAGAGACACTCATGTTAATGCAACACTTGTTAGAAAGAAGAAACACTCACGTTATTATAACACTTCTTACAAAGAAAAAGAAACCTCGTGTTTATGTAACACTTGTTACAAAGAAAAAGAGACACTCATGTAAAGGTAACACATGTTACAAAGAAGAAAAAGACTCGTATTTATATAACACTTATTAGAAAGAACAAGAGAAACTTGCTAATGTAACACTTCTTACAAAGAACAAGAAACAATCACGTTATTATAACACTTGTTACAAAGAACAAGAGAAATCGTGATAATATAACACTTGTTACAAAAAACAATAGACACTCATGTTAATGTATCACTTGTTACAGTGAACAAGAAAAAATCATGTTAATATAAAACTTGTTTCAAAGAACAAGACAACTCGTGTTTATATTACACTTGCTAGAATGTACAAGAGACACTCGTGTTAATAAACACTTGTTACAAAGAACAGGAGATGTCGTGTTTATATAAAACTTGATACAAAGAACAAGAACTCATGTTAATATAACACTTATTGGATAGAAAAAAAGACACTTATGTTGACATAACACTTGTTACAAAGTGCAAGACACAGTCATGTTAAAGTAACACTTGTTACAAAGAAAAAGAGAACTCATGTTAATGTAACACTTGTTATAAAGAACAACACTCTCTTGTTAATGTAACACTTGTTACAAAGAACAAGAGACACTCATGTTAATATAACACTTGTTAAGAAGAACAAGAGAAAGTCGTGTTAATGTAACACTTATTCCAAAGAACAAGTGAACTCGTGTTCATATAACACTTGTGACAAAGAACAAGATAATTCGTGTTAATATAACACTTATTACAAACAAGACACTGATGTTAATGTAACACTTGTTACAAAGAACAAGACACACTCATGTTAATGTAACAGTTTTTAAAAAGAACAAGAAAACTCGTGTTAATATAACTCTTGTTACAAGAAACAACAGACACTCATATTAATGTAACACTTTTACAAAGAACAAATGAACTCGTGTTAATATAACACTTAAATAAAAAACGAGAACAATCACGTTTATGTAACATTTATTACAAAGAACAAGAGAAATCTTGTTAATATAACATTTGTTACAAAGAACAATAGACACTCATGTTAATGTAACAAACACCTTTTATAAAGAACAAGATAACGCGTGCTAAGGAAACATTTGTTATAAACAAGAGACAATCATGTTAATATAGCACTTGTCACAAAGAACAAAAGAACTCGGGTTTATGTAACACCTGTTACAAAGAACAAAAGAAATCGTGTTTATCTAACACTTGTTACAAAGTACAAGACTCATGTTAATGTAACACTTGTTAAAAATAACAATAGAACTCGTATTAATATAGAATTGTTACAAAGAACTAGAGATACTCATGTCAATGTAACACTTGTTACAAAGAACAAGAGACACTCATGTTAATGTAATACTTGTTACAAAGAATGAGAAAACTCGTGCTAATATAAAACTTATTACAAAAAGAAGAGACAATCATCTTTATGTAACACTTCTTACAAAGAACAAGAAACAATCATGTTAATATAACACTTGTTTCAAAGAACAAAACACAACCATATTAATATAACACTTGTTTCGATGAACAAGAGAACTCGTGTTAATGTAACACTTGTTACAAAGAACAAGAGACACTCGTGTTAATATAACATTTGTTACAAACAAGAGAACTCGTGTTAATATAACACTTGTAACAAAAAAAAGAGACACTCATGTTTATGTAACACTTGTTACACAGAACAAGAGACATGTTAATATAACATTTGTTACAAAGAACAAAAGACACTTATATTAGCATAACACTTGTTACAAAGAACAAGAGAACACGTGTTTATGTAACACTTGTTACAAAGAACAAGAGACACTCATGTTAATGTAACACTTGTTACAAAGAAAAAGAGAAATCGTGTTGATATAACACTTGTTACAAAGAACAAGAGAACTCGTGTTAATTTAACACTTGTTACAACGAACAAGAGACACTCGTGTCAATGTAATACTTGTTAAAAAGAACAAGAGACCTCATGTCAATATAACACTTGTTAGAAAGAACAAGAGACACACATGTTTATGTAACACTTGTTACAAAGAACAAGAGACACTCATGTTAATGTAACACTTGTTACAAAGAACAAGAGACACTCATGTTAATGTAACACTTATTACAAAGAACAAGAAACTCGTGTTAATATAACACTTGTTACAAAAAAACGAGAAACAATCATGTTTATGTAACACTTGTTACAAAGAACAAGAAAACTCGTGTTAATATAACACTTGTTACAAAAAACAAGAGACAATCATGTTTATGTAACACTTCTTACAAAGAACAAGAAACAATCATGTTAATATAACACTTGTTTCAAAGAACAAGACACAACCATATAAATATAACACTTGTTTCGATGAACAAGAGAACTCGTGTCATGTAACACTTGTTAAAAAGAACAAGATAACTCATGTTAATATAACACTTGTGTCAAAGAACAAGAGACACTTGTGTTAATGTAACACTTGTTAGAAAGAACAAGAGAAGTGTTTATGTAATACTTGTTACAAAGAAGATACACTCACGTTATTATAACACTTGTTACAAAGAACAAGAGAAATCGTGATAATATATCACTTCTTACAAAAAACAAGAGACACTCATGTTAATGCAACACTTGTTAGAAAGAAGAAACACTCACGTTATTATAACACTTGTTACAAAGAAAAAAGAAACTCGTGTTTATGTAACACTTGTTACAAAGAAAAAGAGACACTCATGTTAATGTAACACTTGTTACAAAGAAGAAAAAGACTCGTATTTATATAACACTTATTAGAAAGAACAAGAGAAACTTGCTAATGTAACACTTCTTACAAAGAACAAGAAACAATCACGTTATTATAACACTTGATACAAAGAACAAGACACACTCGTGTTCAAGTAACACTTATTTCAAAGAACAAGAGAAATCGTGATAATATAACACTTGTTACAAAAAACAATAGACACTCATGTTAATGTATCACTTGTTACAGTGAACAAGAAAAAATCATGTTAATATAAAACTTGTTTCAAAGAACAAGACAACTCGTGTTTATATTACACTTGCTAGAATGTACAAGAGACACTCGTGTTAATAAACACTTGTTACAAAGAACAAGAGATGTCGTGTTTATATAAAACTTGATACAAAGAACAAGAACTCATGTTAATATAACACTTATTGGATAGAAAAAAAGACACTTATGTTGACATAACACTTGTTACAAAGTGCAAGACACAGTCATGTTAAAGTAACACTTGTTACAAAGAAAAAGAGAACTCATGTTAATGTAACACTTGTTATAAAGAACAACACTCTCTTGTTAATGTAACACTTGTTACAAAGAACAAGAGACACTCATGTTAATATAACACTTGTTACAAAGAACAAGAGACACTCGTGTTAATGTAACACTTGTTACAAAGAACAAGAGAACTCGTGTTAATATAACACTTGTTACAAAGAACAAGAGAACTCGTGTTAATATAACACTTGTTACAAAAACTAGACACTCATGTTAATGTAACACTTGTTACAAAGAACAAGAGACACTCATGTTAATGTAACACTTGTTACAAAGAACAAGAAAACTCGTGTTAATATAACACTTGTTACAAAGAAACAAGAGACACTCATTTTAATGTAACACTTGTTACAAAGAACAAGAGAACTCGTGTTAATATAACACTTGTTACAAAGAACAAGAGACACTCGTGTTAATGTAACACTTGTTACAAAGAACAAGAGAAATCTTGTTAATATAACACTTGTTACAAAGAACAAGAGACACTCATGTTAATGTAACACTTTTACAAAGAACAAGAGAACTCGTGTTAATGTAACACTTGTTACAAAAACAAGAGACAATCATGTTAATATAACACTTGTTACAAAGAACAAAAGAACTCGTGTTAATGTAACACTTGTTACAAAGAACAAAAGAACTCGTGTTTATGTAACACTTGTTACAAAGAACAAGAGACACTCATGTTAATGTAACACTTGTTAAAAAGAACAAGAGAACTCGTGTTAATATAACACTTGTTACAAAGAACAAGAGAACTCATGTTAATGTAACACTTGTTACAAAGAACAAGAGACACTCATGTTAATGTAACACTTGTTACAAAGAACAAGAGAAAACTCGTGTTAATATAACACTTGTTACAAAGAACAAGAGACACTCATGTTTATGTAACACTTGTTACAAAGAACAAGAGACACTCATGTTAATATAACACTTGTTACAAAGAACAAGAGAACTCATGTTAATATAACACTTGTTACAAAGAACAAGAGAACTCGTGTTAATGTAACACTTGTTACAAAGAACAAGAGACACTCGTGTTAATATAACACTTGTTACAAAGAACAAGAGAACTCGTGTTAATATAACACTTGTTACAAAGAACAAGAGACACTCATGTTAATGTAACACTTGTTACAAAGAACAAGAGACACTCATGTTAATATAACACTTGTTACAAAGAACAAGAGACACTTATGTTAATATAACACTTGTTACAAAGAACAAGAGAACTCGTGTTAATGTAACACTTGTTACAAAGAACAAGAGAACTCGTGTTAATGTAACACTTGTTACAAAGAACAAGAGACACTCATGTTAATGTAACACTTGTTACAAAGAACAAGAGAACTCGTGTTAATATAACACTTGTTACAAAGAACAAGAGACACTCATGTTAATGTAACACTTGTTACAAAGAACAAGAGAAACTCATGTTAATATAACACTTGTTACAAAGAACAAGAGAACTCATGTTAATGTAACACTTGTTACAAAGAACAAGAGAACTCGTGTTAATATAACACTTGTTACAAAGAACAAGAGAACTCGTGTTAATATAACACTTGTTACAAAGAACAAGAGACACTCATGTTAATGTAACACTTGTTACAAAGAACAAGAGAACTCGTGTTAATATAACACTTGTTACAAAGAACAAGAGAACTCGTGTTAATATAACACTTGTTACAAAGAACAAGAGACACTCATGTTAATGTAACACTTGTTACAAAGAACAAGAGACACTTGTGTTAATATAACACTTGTTACAAAGAACAAGAGAAACTCGTGTTAATATAACACTTGTTACAAAGAACAAGAGACACTCACTTGTTAATGTAACACTTGTTACAAAGAACAAGAGACACTCATGTTAATATAACACTTGTTACAAAGAACAAGAGAACTCGTGTTAATGTAACACTTGTTACAAAGAACAAGAGACACTCGTGTTAATGTAACACTTGTTACAAAGAACAAGAGACACTCATGTTAATGTAACACTTGTTACAAAGAACAAGAGACACTCATGTTAATGTAACACTTGTTACAAAGAACAAGAGAACTCGTGTTAATGTAACACTTGTTACAAAGAACAAGAGACACTCATGTTAATGTAACACTTGTTACAAAGAACAAGAGAACTCATGTTAATATAACACTTGTTACAAAGAACAAGAGAACTCGTGTTAATATAACACTTGTTACAAAGAACAAGAGACACTCGTGTTAATGTAACACTTGTTACAAAGAACAAGAGAACTCGTGTTAATGTAACACTTGTTACAAAGAACAAGAGAAACTCGTGTTAATATAACACTTGTTACAAAGAACAAGAGACACTCATGTTAATGTAACACTTGTTACAAAGAACAAGAGAACTCGTGTTAATATAACACTTGTTACAAAGAACAAGAGACACTCGTGTTAATGTAACACTTGTTACAAAGAACAAGAAAACTCATGTTAATATAACACTTGTTACAAAGAACAAGAGACACTCATGTTAATATAACACTTGTTACAAGATGTTAATATAACAAAAAAGAACAAGAACTCATGTTAATGTAACACTTGTTACAAAGAACAAGAGAACTCGTGTTAATGTAACACTTGTTACAAAGAACAAGAGACACTCATGTTAATGTAACACTTGTTACAAAGAACAAGAGACACTCATGTTAATATAACACTTGTTACAAAGAACAAGAGAACTCGTGTTAATGTAACACTTGTTACAAAAAAAAAGAGACACTCGTGTTAATGTAACACTTGTTACAAAGAACAAGAGAACTCGTGTTAATATAACATTTGTTACAAAAAAAACAAGAGACACTCATGTTAATGTAACACTTGTTACAAAGAACAAGAGAAACTCATGTTAATATAACACTTGTTACAAAGAACAAGAGAACTCGTGTTAATATAACACTTGTTACAAAGAACAAGAGACACTCGTGTTAATGTAACACTTGTTACTTTTTAAAAGAACAAGAGACACTCGTGTTAATGTAACACTTGTTACAAAGAACAAGAGACACTCATGTTAATGTAACACTTGTTACAAAGAACAAGAGACACTCGTGTTAATATAACACTTGTTACAAAGAACAAGACACTCGTGTTAATGTAACACTTGTTACAAAGAACAAGAGACACTCATGTTAATATAACACTTGTTAAAAAGAACAAGAGAACTCGTGTTAATATAACACTTGCCACAAAGAACAAGAGAAAATCGTGTTAATATAACACTTGTTACAAAGAACAAGGGAACTCGTGTTTAATGTAACACTTGTTACAAAGAACAAGAGAACTCGTGTTAATATAACACTTGTTACAAAGAACAAGAGACACTCATGTTAATGTAACACTTGTTACAAAGAACAAGAGAAACTCATGTTAATGTAACACTTGTTACAAAGAACAAGAGAACTCATGTTAATGTAACACTTGTTACAAAGAAAAGAGACACTCATGTTAATGTAACACTTGTTACAAAGAACAAGAGAACTCGTGTTAATATAACACTTGTTACAAAGAACAAGAGACACTCATGTTAATGTAACACTTGTTACAAAGAACAAGAGAACTCGTGTTAATATAACACTTGTTACAAAGAACAAGAGAACTCGTGTTAATGTAACACTTGTTACAAAGAACAAGAGACACTCATGTTGTTAATATAACACTTGTTACAAAGTGTTAAAGAAAACTCGTGTTAATATAACACTTGTTACAAAGAACAAGAGAACTCATGTTAATGTAACACTTGTTACAAAGAACAAGAGACACTCATGTTAATATAACACTTGTTACAAAGAACAAGAGACACTCGTGTTAATGTAACACTTGTTACAAAGAACAAGAGAACTCGTGTTAATATAACACTTGTTACAAAGAACAAGAGAACTCGTGTTAATATAACACTTGTTACAAAGAACAAGAGACACTCGTGTTAATGTAACACTTGTTACAAAGAACAAGAGACACTCATGTTAATATAACACTTGTTACAAAGAACAAGAGACACTCATGTTAATGTAACACTTGTTACAAAGAACAAGAGACACTCATGTTAATGTAACACTTGTTACAAAGAACAAGAGAACTCGTGTTAATATAACACTTGTTACAAAGAACAAGAGAACTCGTGTTAATGTAACACTTGTTACAAAGAACAAGAGAACTCGTGTTAATATAACACTTGTTACAAAGAACAAGAGAACTCGTGTTAATGTAACACTTGTTACAAAGAACAAGAGAACTCATGTTAATGTAACACTTGTTACAAAGAACAAGAGAACTCATGTTAATGTAACACTTGTTTACAAAGAACAAGAGAACTCGTGTTAATATAACACTTGTTACAAAGAACAAGAGACACTCATGTTAATGTAACACTTGTTACAAAGAACAAGAGACACTCTGTGTTAATATAACACTTGTTACAAAGAACAAGTAACACTCATGTTAATATAACACTTGTTACAAAGAACAAGAGAACTCATGTTAATATAACACTTATTACAAAGAACAAGAGAACTCGTGTTAATATAACACTTGTTACAAAGAACAAGAGAACTCGTGTTAATGTAACACTTGTTACAAAGAACAAGAGAACTCATGTTAATGTAACACTTGTTACAAAGAACAAGAGACACTCATGTTAATGTAACACTTGTTACAAAGAACAAGAGAACTCATGTTAATATAACACTTGTTACAAAGAACAAGAGAAACTCGTGTTAATGTAACACTTGTTACAAAGAACAAGAGAACTCGTGTTAATATAACACTTGTTACAAAGAACAAGAGACACTCATGTTAATATAACACTTGTTACAAAGAACAAGAGACACTCGTGTTAATATAACACTTGTTACAAAGAACAAGAGAACTCGTGTTAATATAACACTTGTTACAAAGAACAAGAGACACTCATGTTAATGTAACACTTGTTACAAAGAACAAGAGACACTCATGTTAATATAACACTTGTTACAAAGAACAAGAGACACTCGTGTTAATGTAACACTTGTTACAAAGAACAAGAGACACTCGTGTTAATATAACACTTGTTACAAAGAAAGAGACACTCATGTTAATATAACACTTGTTACAAAGAACAAGAGACACTCATGTTAATATAACACTTGTTACAAAGAACAAGAGACACTCATGTTAATATAACACTTGTTACAAAGAACAAGAGACACTCGTGTTAATATAACACTTGTTACAAAGAACAAGAGACACTCGTGTTAATGTAACACTTGTTACAAAGAACAAGAGACACTCATGTTAATGTAACACTTGTTACAAAGAACAAGAGAGAACTCGTGTTAATGTAACACTTGTTACAAAGAACTCATATGTTTATGTAACACTTGCTACAAAGAACAAGAGACATGTTAATATAACACTTGTTACAAAGAACAAGAGACACTCATGTTAATGTAACACTTGTTACAAAGAACAAGAGAACTCGTGTTAATATAACACTTGTTACAAAGAACAAGAGACACTCATGTTAATATAACACTTGTTACAAAGAACAAGAGAACTCATGTTAATGTAACACTTGTTACAAAGAACAAGAGAACTCATGTTAATATAACACTTGTTACAAAGAACAAGAGACACTCATGTTAATGTAACACTTGTTACAAAGAACAAGAGACACTCATGTTAATATAACACTTGTTACAAAGAACAAGAGACACTCATGTTAATGTAACACTTGTTACAAAGAACAAGAGAACTCGTGTTAATGTAACACTTGTTACAAAGAACAAGAGAACTCGTGTTAATATAACACTTGTTACAAAGAACAAGAGACACTCATGTTAATGTAACACTTGTTACAAAGAACAAGAGACACTCATGTTAATGTAACACTTGTTACAAAGAAAGAGACACTCGTGTTAATATAACACTTGTTACAAAGAACAAGAGACACTCGTGTTAATGTAACACTTGTTACAAAGAACAAGAGACACTCATGTTAATATAACACTTGTTACAAAGAACAAGAGACAACTCATGTTAATATAACACTTGTTACAAAGAACAAGAGACACTCATGTTAATGTAACACTTGTTACAAAGAACAAGAGACACTCGTGTTAATGTAACACTTGTTACAAAGAACAAGAGAACTCGTGTTAATATAACACTTGTTACAAAGAACAAGAGAAACTCGTGTTAATGTAACACTTGTTACAAAGAACAAGAGAACTCATGTTAATGTAACACTTGTTACAAAGAACAAGAGAACTCATGTTAATATAACACTTGTTACAAAGAACAAGAGACACTCGTGTTAATATAACACTTGTTACAAAGAACAAGAGACACTCGTGTTAATATAACACTTGTTACAAAGAACAAGAGAACTCGTGTTAATATAACACTTGTTACAAAGAACAAGAGAACTCGTGTTAATGTAACACTTGTTACAAAGAACAAGAGAACTCGTGTTAATGTAACACTTGTTAAAAAGAACAAGAGACACTCATGTTAATATAACACTTGTTACAAAGAACAAGAGACACTCATGTTAATATAACACTTGTTACAAAGAACAAGAGACACTCATGTTAATGTAACACTTGTTACAAAGAACAAGAGAACTCGTGTTAATATAACACTTGTTACAAAAAACAAGAGACACTCATGTTAATGTAACACTTGTTACAAAGAACAAGAAAACTCGTGTTAATATAACACTTGTTACAAAGAACAAGAGAACTCGTGTTTATGTAACACTTGTTACAAAGAACAAGAGACACTCATGTTAATATAACACTTGTTACAAAGAACAAGAGAACTCGTGTTAATATAACACTTGTTAAAAAGAACAAGAGAACTCGTGTTAATGTAACACTTGTTACAAAGAACAAGAGAACTCGTGTTAATATAACACTTGTTACAAAGAACAAGAGACACTCGTGTTAATGTAACACTTGTTACAAAGAACAAGAGAACTCGTGTTAATATAACACTTGTTACAAAGAACAAGAGACACTCATGTTAATATAACACTTGTTACAAAGAACAAGAGAAATCGTGTTAATATAACACTTGTTACAAAGAACAAGAGACACTCATGTTAATATAACACTTGTTACAAAGAACAAGAGACACTCGTGTTAATATAACACTTGTTACAAAGAACAAGAGGAACTCGTGTTTATGTAACACTTGTTACAAAGAAAAAGACACACTCATGTTAATGTAACACTTGTTATAAAGAACAAGAGAACTCATGTTAATATAACACTTGTTACAAAGAACAAGAGAAACTTGTTAATGTAACACTTGTTACAAAGAACAAGAGACACTCATGTTAATATAACACTTGTTACAAAGAACAAGAGACACTCATGTTAATGTAACACTTGTTACAAAGAACAAGAGAAACTCGTGTTAATATAACACTTGTTACAAAAAACAAGAGACACTCATGTTAATGTAACACTTGTTACAAAGAACAAGAAAAACTCATGTTAATATAACACTTGTTACAAAGAACAAGAGAACTCGTGTTAATATAACACTTGTTACAAAGAACAAGAGACACTCGTGTTAATGTAACACTTGTTACAAAGAACAAGAGACACTCGTGTTAATATAACACTTGTTACAAAGAACAAGAACTCATGTTAATATAACACTTGTTGGAAAAGAAAAAGACACTTATGTTAATATAAAACTTGTTACAAAGAACAAGAGACACTCATGTTAATGTAACACTTGTTACAAAGAAGAAGAGAACTCGTGTTAATGTAACACTTATTATAAAGAACTATAGACACTCTTGTTAATGTAACACTTGTTACAAAGAACAAGAGACACTCATGTTAATGTAACACTTATAACACTTGTTACAAAAACAAAGAACTCATGTTAATATAACACTTGTTACAAAGAACAAGAGAACTCATGTTAATGTAACACTTGTTACAAAGAACAAGAGAACTCATGTTAATGTAACACTTGTTACAAAGAACAAGAGAAACTCGTGTTAATATAACACTTGTTACAAAAAAACAAGAGACAACTCATGTTAATATAACACTTGTTACAAAGAACAAGAGACACTCATGTTAATGTAACACTTGTTACAAAGAACAAGAGAATCATGTTAATATAACACTTGTTACAAAAAGAACAAGAGACACTCATGTTAATGTAACACTTGTTACAAAGAACAAGAGAACTCGTGTTAATGTAACACTTGTTACAAAGAACAAGAGACACTCACTTGTTAATATAACACTTGTTACAAAGAACAAGAGAACTCGTGTTAATGTAACACTTGTTACAAAGAACAAAAACACTCATGTTAATGTAACACTTGTTACAAAGAACAAGAGACACTCATGTTAATATAACACTTGTTACAAAGAACAAGAGAAACTCGTGTTAATGTAACACTTGTTACAAAGAACAAGAGACACTCATGTTAATGTAACACTTGTTACAAAGAACAAGAGACACTCATGTTAATATAACACTTGTTACAAAGAACAAGAGACACTCATGTTAATGTAACACTTGTTATATTGAAAGAGTCTCAAGTTCTTTGAAACAATGTTAATATAACACTTTTTACAAAGAACAAGAGTTACACTAAGTGTTAATGTAACACTTGTTACAAAGAACAAGTGTTATGTTAACATAATTGTCTCTTACAAAGAACAAGTAACTAGTGTTATATTAACACTTGTTGTTCTTTGTAACACTTGTTGTATCAAGATGAAACAAGAACAATGTTAATGTAACACTTGTTACAAAGAACAAGAGACACTTGTTTTTTGTAACACTTGTTACAAAGAACATGTGTGTGTATGTTAATGTAACACTTGTTATAAGAACAGTTCTCTTGTCGTGTTAATGTAACACTTGTTACAAAGAACATGAGACACTCTTGTTAATGTAACACTTGTTAGATAAACAAGAGAACTCTGGTGTGTAACAAGTAACATGTTAATGTAACAAAATAAAGAGACGAAAAAATCATGTTAATATAACACTTGTTTCAAAGAACAAAAGACACTCATATTAGCATAACACTTGTTACAAAGAACAAGAGAACTCGTGTTTATGTAACACTTGTTACAAAGAACAAGAGACACTCATGTTAATGTAACACTTGTTACAAAGAAAAAGAGAAATCGTGTTGATATAACACTTGTTACAAAGAACAAGAAAACTCGTGTTAATTTAACACTTGTTACAAAGAACAAGAGACACTCGTGTTAGTGTAACACTTATTACAAAGAACAAGAAATCTCGTGTTAATATAACACTTGTTACAAAGAACAAGAAACAATCATGTTAATATAACACTTGTTCCAAAGAACAAAAGACAGTTATGTTAACATAACACTTGTTACAAAGAACAAGAGAACTCGTGTTTGTGTAACACTTATTACAAAGAAAAAGAGACACTCATGTTTATGTAACACTTGTTTCAATGAACACGAGAATTCGTGTTAATATAACACTTGTTACAAATAACAAGAAATCGTGTTAATATAACACATTTTATAAAAAAGAAGAGACAATCATATGAATATAACATTTGTTACAAAGAACAAGAGATTCTCATGTTTGTGTAACTCTATTACAAAAAACAAGAACCCTCGGATTAATGAAACACTTGTTACAAAGAAGAAGAAATAATCATGTTAATCTAACACTTGTCACAAGGAACAAGAGACACTCATGTTAATGTAACACTTGTTAAAAAGAACAAGAGATATCGTGTTAATGTAACACTTAAAAAGAACGAGAAAGAATCGTGTTAATTTAACACTTGTTACAAAGAACAAGAGACACTTCTGTTAATGTAATGATTGTTACAAAGAACAAAACACTCATGTTTATGTAACACTTGTTACAAAGTACACGACACTCATGTTAATGTAACACTTGTTACAAATAACAAAACACTCACGTTTATGTAACAGTTGTTACAAAAAAACAAGAGACACTCATGTTAACATAACACTTGTTACAAAGAACAAGAGAACTCGTGTTAATGAAACATTTGTTACAAACAAGAGACAATCATGTTAATATAGCACATGTTATAAAAAAAGAAACACTCACGTTAATAAAGCACTTGTCACAAAGAACAAGAGACGCTCGTGTTAATGTAATACTTGTTAGAAAGAATGAGAAAACTCGTGCTAATATAAAACTTATTACAAAAAAAAGAGACAATCATCTTTATGTAACACTTCTTACAAAGAACAAGATACTGATGTCAAATAACATTTGTTACAAAGAAGAAGAGACACTCGTGTTAATATAACATTTGTTACAAACAAGAAAACTCGTGTTAATATAACACTTGTAACAAAAAACAAGAGACACTCATGTTTATGTAACAATTGTTACACAGAACAAGACATTAATATAACATTTGTTAAAAAGAACAAGACTTTCATATTAATGTAACACTTGTTATCTTGACTCCAGAGTCTCTTGTTCTTTGAAACAAGTGTTAGATGAACATGACTGTTTTTTGTTCTTTCCAACAAGTGTTACATTAAGATGAGTGTCTCTTGTTCTTTGTAACAAGTGTTATATTAACATGATTGTCTCTTGTTTTTTGTAGCTAGTGTTATATTAACACGACCTCTTGTTCTTTGTAACAAGTGTTATATCAAGATGAGTGTCTCTTGCACATCGTAATAAGTGTTAGATAAACACGAGTTCTCTGGTTCCTTGTAACAAGTAACATGTTAATGTGACATGTGATATAAAGAACGAAAAAATCATGTTAATATAACACTTGTTTCAAAGAACAAAAGACACTCATATTAGCATAACACTTGTTACAAAGAACAAAAGACACTCATATTAGCATAACACTTGTTACAAAGAACAAGAGAACACGTGTTTATGTAACAACTGTTACAAAGAACAAGAGACACTCATGTTAATGTAACACTTTTTACAACGAAAAAGAGAAATCGTGTTGATATAACACTTGTTACAAAGAACAAGAGAACTCGTGTTAACTTAACACTTGTTACAAAGAACAAGAGACGCTCGTGTTAATGTAACACTTAATTTAAAGAACAAGAGACACTAATGTTCACATAAGACTTGTTAGAAAGAACATGAGAAACTCATGTTTATGTAACACTTTTACAAAGAACAAGAGAACTCGTGTTAATTAAACACTTGTTACAAAGAACAAGAGAACTCGTGTTAATTAAACACTTGTTACAAAGATCAAGAGAACTCGTGTTAATGTAACACTTAAAAAGAACGAGAAACAATCGTGTTAATTTAATAATAATTACAAAGAAAAAGAAAAATCATGTTAATATAACAGTTGTTACAAAGAACAAGAGACACTTCTGTTAATGTAATGCTTGTAACAAAGAACAAAACACTCTCGTTTTTGTAACAGTTGTTACAAAAAACAACAGACACTCATGTTAATATAACACATGTTACAAAGAACAAGAGAAACTCGTGTTAATGTAACATTTATTCCAAAGAACAAGTGAACTCGTGTTAATATAACACTTAAATAAAAAACGAGAAACACTCATGTTTATATAACACTTGTTACAAAGAACAATAGACACTCATGTTAATGTAACACTTTTACAAAGAATGAGAAAACTCGTGCTAATATAAAACTTATTACAAAAAGAAGAGACAATCATCTTGATGTAACACTTGTTTCAAAGAAGAAGACACAACCATATTAATATAACACTTGTTTCGATGAACAAAATAACTCGTGTTAATGTAACACTTGTTACAAGGAACAAGATACTGATGTCAAATAACATTTGTTACAAACAAGAGAACTCGTGTTAATATAACACTTGTAACAAAAAAGAAGACACTCGTGTTAATGTAACACTTGTTTTAAAGAACAAGAGACACTCATGTTCACATAAGACTTGTTAGAAAGAACAAGAGACTCTCATGTTAATGTAACACTTGTTACAAAGAAAAAGAGAAATCGTGTTGATATAACACTTGTTACAAAGAACAAGAGAACTCGTGTTAATTTAACACTTGTTACAAAGAACAAGAGACACTCATGTTTATGTAACACTTGTTACACAGAACAAGAGACATATTAATATAACATTTGTTAAAAAGAACAAGAGACTCTCATATTAATGTAACACTTGTTATCTTGACTTCAGAGTCTCTTGTTCTTTGAAACAAGTGTTAAATGAACATGACTGTTTTTTGTTCTTTCCAACAAGTGTTACATTAAGATGAGTGTCTCTTGTTCTTTGTAACAAGTGTTATATTAACATGATTGTCTCTTGTTTTTTGTAGCTAGTGTTATATTAACACGACCTCTTGTTCTTTGTAACAAGTGTTATATCAAGATGAGTGTCTCTTGCACATTGTAATAAGTGTTAGATAAACACGAGTTCTCTGGTTCCTTGTAACAAGTAACATGTTAATGTGACATGTGATATAAAGAACAAAAAATCATGTTAATATAACACTTGTTTCAAAGAACAAAAGACACTCATATTAGCATAACACTTGTTACAAAGAACAAGAGAACACGTGTTTATGTAACACTTGTTATAAAGAACAAGAGACACTCATGTTAATGTAACACTTTTTACAAAGAAAAAGAGAAATCGTGTTGATATAACACTTGTTACTAAGAACAAGAGAACTCGTGTTAATTTAACACTTGTTACAAAGAAGAAGAGAACTCGTGTTAACTTAACACTTGTTACAAAGAACAAGAGACGCTCGTGTTAATGTAACACTTGTTTTAAAGAACAAGAGACACTCATGTTCACATAAGACTTGTTAGAAAGAACAAGAGACACTCATGTTTATGTAACTCTTTTACAAAAAACAAGAGAACTCGTGTTAATGAAACACTTGTTACAAAGAACAAGAGAACCGGTGTTAATATAACACTTGTTACAAAGAACAAGAAACAATCATGTTAATCTAACACTTGTTACAAGGAACAAGACACTCATGTTAATGTAACACTTGTTAAAAAGAACAAGAGATCTCGTGATAATGTAACACTTAAAAAGAACGAGAAAGAATTGTGTTAATTTAACACTTGTTACAAAGAAAAAGAAAACTCGTGTTAATGTAACACTTGTTACAAAGAACAAGAGACACTTCTGTAAATGTAATGCTTGTTACAAAGAATAAGAGACACTTATATTAATATGACACTTGTTACAAAGTACAAGACACTCATGTTAATGTAACACTTGTAACAAAGAACAAAACACTCACGTTTATGTAACAGTTGTTACAAAAAAAAGACACTCATGTTAATATAACACTTGTTACAAACAAGAGAACTCGTGTCAATATAACACTTGTCACAAAAAACAAGAGACACTAATATTTATGTAACACTTGTTACAAAGAACAAGAGACATGTTAATATAACACTTGTTACAAATAACAAGAGACTCTCATGTTTATGTAACACTTGTTACAAAAAACAAGAAATCGTGTTAATATAACACATGCTACAAAAAAGAAGAGACAATCATATGAATATAACATTTGTTAAAAAGAACAAGAGAACTCGAGTTAATGTAACACTTGTTTTAAAGAACAAGAGACACTCATGTTCACATAAGAGTTGTTAGAAAGAACAAGAGACACTCATGTTTGTGTAACTCTTTTACAAAAAACAAGAACGCTCGTGTTAATGAAACACTTGTTATAAAGAACAAGACACTCATGTTAATGTAACACTTGTTAAAAAGAACAAGAGAACTGGTGTTAATATAACACTTGTTACAAAGAACAAGAGACACTTCTGTTAATGTAATGCTTGTTACAAAGAACAAAACACTCATGTTTATGTGACACTACTTACAAATAACAAGAGACACTTATATTAATATAACACTTGTTACAAAGTACACGACACTCATGTTAATGTAACACTTATTCCAAAGAACAAGTGAACTCGTGTTAATATAACACTTAAATAAAAAACGAGAAACACTCATGTTTATATAACACTTTTAGAAAGAACAAGAGAACTCGTGCTAATGAAACATTTGTTCCAAACAAGAGACAATCATGTTAATATAGCACATGTTATAAAAAACAACAAACACTCACGGTAATATAGCACTTATCACAAAGAACAAAAGAACTCGTGTTTATGTAACACTTGTTACAAAGAACAAGAGAACTCGTGTTTATGTAACAATTGATACAAAGAACAAGAGAACTCGTGTTTATCTAACACTTGTTACAAAGAACAAAAGAACTCGTATTAATATAAAATTGTTACAAAGAACTAGAGAGACTCATGTCAATGCAACACTTGTTACAAAAACAAGAGGTCGTGTTAATATAATACATGCTACAAAAAAGAGACAATCATATTAATATAACATTTGTTACAAAGAACAAGAGAACTCGTGTTAATGTAAAACTTGTTACAAAGAACAAGAGAACTCGTTAATATAACACTTGTTAGAAAGAACAAGAAAACTCGTCAATACAACACTTGGTACAATAAGCAGGAAACACTCGTGTTAATGTAACACTCGTTAAAAAGAACAGGAGAAACTCGTGATAATTTAACATTTGTTACACAGAAAGAGAAAATCATGTTAATATAGCACTTGTCAAAAGAACAAAAGAACTCGTGTTTATGTAACACTTGTTATATAGAACAAGAGAACTCGTATTTATCTAACACTTGTTATAAAGAACAAAACAACTCGTGTTTATCTAACACTTGTTACAAAGTACAAGAGAATCTCATGTTAATGTAACACTTGTTACAAAGAACAAGAGACACTCATGTTAATATAACACTTGTTACAAAGAACAAAGAGAAATCGTGTTAATATAACACTTGTTAATATAACACTTGTTAGAAAGAACAAGAGAACTCATGTTAATGTAACACTTGTTACAAAGAACAAGAGAACTCGTGTTAATATAACACTTGTTACAAAGAACAAGAGACACTCATGTTAATATAACACTTGTTACAAAGAACAAGAGAACTCGTGTTAATGTAACACTTGTTACAAAGAACAAGAGACACTCATGTTAATATAACACTTGTTACAAAGAACAAGAGAACTCGTGTTAATATAACACTTGTTACAAAGAACAAGAGACACTCATGTTAATATAACACTTGTTACAAAGAAAGAGACACTCATGTTAATATAACACTTGTTACAAAGAACAAAAGAACTCGTGTTAATATAACACTTGTTACAAAGAACAAGAGACACTCATGTTAATGTAACACTTGTTACAAAGAACAAAAGAACTCATATTTAATATAACACTTGTTACAAAGAACAAGAGACACTCATGTTAATGTAACACTTGTTACAAAGAACAAGAGAACTCGTGTTAATGTAACACTTGTTACAAAGAACAAGAGAAACTCATGTTAATATAACACTTGTTACAAAGAACAAGAGACAATCATGTTAATGTAACACTTGTTACAAAGAAAAAGAGAACTCGTGTTAATATAACACTTGTTACAAAGAACAAGAGACACTCATGTTAATGTAACACTTGTTACAAAGAACAAGAGAAATCGTGTTAATATAACACTTGTTACAAAGAACAAGAGACACTCATGTTAATATAACACTTGTTACAAAGAACAAGAGACAATCATGTTAATATAACACTTGTTACAAAGAACAAGAGATACTCATGTTAATATAACACTTGTTACAAAGAACAAGAGACACTCATGTTAATGTAACACTTGTTACAAAGAACAAGAAAACTCGTGTTAATATAACACTTGTTACAAAGAAGAAGAACAATCATGTTAATGTAACACTTGTTACAAAGAACTAAAACACTCATGTTAATATAACACTTGTTACAAAGAACAAGAGACACTCATGTTAATATAACACTTGTTACAAAGAACAAGAGAACTCGTGTTAATGTAACACTTGTTACAAAGAACAAGAGAACTCATGTTAATATAACACTTGTTACAAAGAACAAGAGACACTCATGTTAATGTAACACTTGTTACAAAGAACAAGAGAACTCGTGTTAATGTAACACTTGTTACAAAGAACAAGAGAACTCGTGTTAATATAACACTTGTTACAAAGAACAAGAGACACTCATCTTAATGTAACACTTGTTAAAAAAGAACAAGAGACTCATGTTAATGTAACACTTGTTACAAAGAACAAGAAACAATCATGTTAATGTAACACTTGTTACAAAGAAAAAGACACTCGTGTTAATATAACACTTGTTACAAAGAACAAGAGACACTCATGTTAATATAACATTTGTTACAAAGAACAAGAGAACATGTGTTAATGTAACACTTGTTACAAAGAACAAGAGAACTCGTGTTAATGTAACACTTGTTTTAAAGAACAAGAGACACTCATGTTAATATAACACTTGTTACAAAGAACAAGAGACACTCATGTTAATGTAACACTTGTTACAAAGAACAAGAGATCTCGTGTTAATATAACACTTGTTACAAAGAACAAGAGACACTCATGTTAATATAACACTTGTTACAAAGAACAAGAGAACTCGTGTTAATGTAACACTTGTTACAAAGAACAAAACACTCACGTTTATGTAACACTTGTTACAAAGAACAAGAGACACTCATGTTAATATCACACTTGTTAAGAAGAACAAGAGAAACTCGTGTTAATATAACACTTGTTAAAAGAACAAGAGACACTCATGTTAATGTAACACTTGTTACAAAGAACAAAGACACTCATGTTAATATAACATTTGTTACAAAGAACAAGAGACTC